>NC_133617.1:530593648-530866148 GCF_048593235.1 Sminthopsis crassicaudata | reverse complement strand
CTTAGAAAGGGGAAGGGTAACAAAAGAGAGCTAAGGGCAAAAAACAAAAGATTCTTTTCAAATCTCAAGTCACCTTCCTTGACTATAAAAGTCAGTCCCTTCTGACAAGGAGCTTATATTCTTTTGGAACAAGATAAAACTCCATTGATTATTCCTTGATGTCTTTATAAGTTTCAGTTTTCTAATTGGTTTCATTTCTCCACTTTAATTTTCATAATATGGAAAACATATGTCCATCCATTTCTCACAGTATTAATCCATTTCCCCTATGGTTCTATTCATCATCCCTCTAGCTTTCTGAACCAAAGCACTCCTTTCTGGAGTTGTATTCTGATCATCCCCCTCTTTGTCGGTTCACCTATTAGAAAGTTAAGGCTTTACCTTTGTAACAGGAGGCTTACTTTTGTAATCCCAGTTATAATAGTGGTGGTTGGAAAGGCTGAGAATGGCTTCCTAACCAAATGTTTGAAGAATATTTAATCCTATAGTGCATAAATAGTTTTCAAAATAGAAGAGAAGCAAGGATTCTGTGAATCCACAAAACAGTAGAATAGTAATTATCTACAAACTTTTCTAGTTTAAAAACTATTACCAGAAAAAGGAACCCCAGATATAAATAAAATTGAATCCACAAGAGAAGGACTACCACACAAGGTGAAAACTTCATCAAGTAACATTACAAAACTGAAATATCTTACATAGTATTTCAGTTAGAAAGGTCCTCAAAGGCTTATCTACTCTAACCCAAGTATTCTGAATATCTCTAATAAAGGGAAGTCTAACCCATTCTACTTTTAGATATCCATAATTGTTAGGAGGATTTCCTTAGATCAAACCTAAATCTTATTCTTTGCAACTGGCACCCATATATTTACTTATTATTTATATAGTGTTTTGATAGTGCTAGATGTGGAATCAAGAAGACCTAAGTTCAAATGCATCTTCAAGAAACTAATATATGATTCTGGGGAAAATCACTTAACCTCTGCTGTTTCTTCAACTATAAAATGAGAATAACAACACCACCTACTGAAGAGGTAAAATAGACACCAGGTATGGTAAATAGAAATAAATTTGGGAGAGCAATAGATTGTAAATGTTATATAAAAATAGCATAAGAGATTCAGTTCATACAACATAAAGAAATTATGTAATAGGCATCCATTACAAGTTACAAAGTTTTGCTATTATGTGAAAAGCACACAGGAGTTAACAAGGGAAAAAATATATCAATAAGGGAAAAGAAAAATTCCCTAGTGGAACTCATAATTAACCAGGAAGAAGAAGCCATAAAAGAGAAGACGCCATGAGGTAGGAGAAAGTATCCCATGGGGAGCTATTTCTGAAAAGGAGTTAGCAAAGATGATCATCATGAGCACGTTTTTAATGGGGGAAATATAACCTTGGGAGTTGCACACCTTAACTTAGAAAGTCTCAGGGGAGGAAGGAGAAATAAAAGCAGAAACAAGAATGTAAATTGAGATTCTGAGATTGTCTTAAAGGTAGTCTGGGAAACTTGGTTCCCATCAAAGTTATTTTAAAGATGTTAACAAGGCAATCTGGGCACATTATGGCTGCCTGGTAATAAGACAGTCTGGGAAGCTAAGTTCCCATTAAGGATATACTAACTAGATAGTCTTGGGAAACTGACCTAATCAGAGTTGTCAAAGAAATAGAATGGGATTCACATCACCTACCTCTCAAGGCTATTGCAAGGATCAAATTAGAAACATTTAGAAAACTCTTCGCATCCTCCCTGGTACATAGTAGGTACTTAATAAATGCTTTCCCCAGCCTTTCCCTCCTCCCCCCCCCCCTCTGTTCTTTTTTATACTTAAACTTATACTGCTTTCCTTTTGTGAAAGACTGTGAGACC
This sequence comes from Sminthopsis crassicaudata, assembly GCF_048593235.1. Taxonomy (NCBI): domain Eukaryota; kingdom Metazoa; phylum Chordata; class Mammalia; order Dasyuromorphia; family Dasyuridae; genus Sminthopsis; species Sminthopsis crassicaudata. The sequence continues at coordinate 530,864,272 of NC_133617.1, read as the reverse complement.
TATGCCCCAAACCCATGAGTAGTTCATATTTTTTGTTCCTTTTCTAACTGATCCTACTTTTTCTTCTTCTGATATATGTTTGTAATTCCATTTGGATTGCCCTGACAGTAGCTAGGATCTTTGGGAGGATTTCAGATGGTCTAAGGATTCCAGAGGAAATTGCTTGGACTTCTGCAGATTGCCTGTGTTAGAAGGATCCCCCCTCCCCAATTTTATTCTGCACTCTACAGAAAGAGACACTTATAGTCATTGGAGGAGTTTTCACTAAGGTTAGTTTTTTCATTTGATAAAGGAAACACGTTAAGTTGACCTAGGTCTCAAATCCCTGTGGGGAGATACCTATGTGGTGTGGAAATCTCAGTGTGGAGCAGGTTTCTGTTCCACATAGGAGCCAACTTTCTTTGTCTTTGAGGTTTTTTTCTGGTGGGTTGATAAAAATCCTAAAAGGCTAATAAAGCTGAATGAGATGAGGTGAGATCTTTCAAGACAGTTGAGTGAGTAAGTGAACTCCTGGGTGCTGGCGGGGAGGTGCCCTGCCCTGGTTTAGGCAGCCCACCAGTGTCCAGGAACTTCTCCTTGCTCCCCAATGTAAAATGGGCCCCAAGTGGAGAAACTCAGAGAAAATCAAAGTGAGAAACTCCGTGGTGAAAATCCCAACCGGTTGGTGGAGGACAGATCAGTCAAGTAATTTGCTGCGCAGTAACCCAGAAGTAAGCGTCCTGTGAACCCTTGAGTCTAGTTATAGGTTCTGGAGGGGTGCTCTGGACAGGAAGAGAGCTAGGCCTTCTGGGTGACTGGAGTCAAATGGTGATGGTTAGCGTGTTTGGGCGTTTAGGAGTCTACTAAACTCCTTCCAAATTCAATGGGTGTGGCCTAGTCCCAGCCAGCCCTCTCGGAGAGAAAAGAGAAAAATGTCGGAAAATACCCGTAGATAGTCCCCTTGGGAGATAAATTAAGTAATTGGAATAAACTGCCAAAATATGAGGAAAAATAAAAAGCAAGAAAAAGATGATAAGGTATTGTTGTTTTGTTGCAGACTGGGTGTGCCAAAAGGATTAAATGGTACCTGAAGGGAAGGACCTGAGAGGATTTAATTCCATTAGCCCTTCCAGGGGCCTTCGGGCGGGGAGGAGAACTAGGTCTTTTGAAGCAGGGGCCGTTTCAGCTGGCCAGAAATAGCTGTTAGTAAATCCCATTTGGGATCAGAAACCCTGTACACGGGGAAGTTTGTGGGATTGAGCCAGTGAAGATGGTGGCTTCCTTTCTTTTCCTCCCACTTGTCCTGACTGCAGCAGGGCCACGTGGGCCAGGGGAAAGAAACCGCTATTTAGTGAAGTTCATTGTTATAAATGTGATGGCAAAGTAGTTTTATATTATTGGGAATTTAAAGCTGTGTTTGGGATTTTAAGTTAAAATATAGGTTATTAAAACAAAATGTTGGTAGCTTACTTAGGGGAGGTTGTGGTTGTATCTCCCTACTTAGATGGTATGTTTGCTAGAGGTATTGGGTAATTTGTAACTGAGCTATGCCTTAAGTGTTTGTCAGCTCTGTTGGGCATGTATTAAGTTTTATGAAATTTGGGTCAGTTACTTGCGAACATTGAAGTGTAAAGTTTAAAAATATATACATATATATTTACTTAAAGACGGGACAGGAAAGATTGATTTGTAAAAGTAATTAATAGTTTAAATGGAGCTATGATATAGTGGGTCGGGAAGCATGGTGGTGTGGGGGAAGGGTGACCACGTGGAGAGGGACCTGGTCAGGTGTTCTAATCCCTCCTCCCATTAAGTATAGTGGTGTTTTTTTTTTTTGTTTGTTTGTTTTAATAACTGCACCTCCTTGCTGATTTAGATATTAATTATTTCTACTGTTTAAAGGAACAGCCTACATTTATATGGTGTTAATAACTGAATGTTTTATTTTTATTTTTCAAGTCTATAACTGTTCTAAGGAGTTGGAACTGAAGTTTTCTGAAAGCATTTCATTTCTACTAAGATCTCATCTGACTAAAACAAATTATTTAATGTTTATTTACGAGTGTGATAGTCTCCTTGTTTAAAGATTATTTTAATCCGATCTGATAATTTGATAGGGTTATTTGCAAAAATTTTAATCCTTTTCAGAATGAAGAGAGTATTAATGTTAACTCTGAAAGACCTGAAAGTTTCTTTTCTGTGGAAACGGGATGGACAATATGAGATTTAGAATTTTTCTTGTATTGAGTATTTTGAAGGCAAAATAATCTGTAATGTTAAACCTAGAACCATCTACTTAGATGTGAAAGAAACTGTATAATCTGTGAACTTTCTAGGATGAATCTTTACTGTGATTCTTGAGAACTAGATTCACCTGAAGCCTTGATTAATGATAATTGCTGTAGGAGATAAAATCTTTTGGGACTATAGCTAATATTTACTTGGAGTTTTGAATTCAGGTATAACTGTTTGCATAAGTCGTTAAACTTCACCATCTGGAGGTGGGATGGTTAAAAATTAGGAGGGCTACCTGAAGTAAAACTGCCTTAAATAAATCATGCCCCTGGTTTTTTCCTCTTATGTCTGTAATCAGAGCCAAGTGGTCAGTGAGACGTACAGTACTAGGACCGCTCCCACTTTGCCTTTCTTTTTGAGACGAAGCTGGCAATCTCTAGAACCCCAATCCTAGACTCCTGACTATAGATCTATATTCAGATGCGTTTTTCATGTTTTACATGATCATGGTGGGGAAAGAACTTATATGGAGAGAACTTTTGACACTCAATCCCCTATTAAATATGCAGAAAATGAAATGAAGGGGTATTCAAGTTAGAACAATATTAAATCAAGAGGGCTGGGAGATGGCTCACAGATTCCAGAATGTTGAAACATGAGGCAATACTATTAGAAAAGAATGCTCCATAATCCAAGATCATAATCTTAATCCTGCTTCCTTTTTGTCCCCTGGAGAACAGAACTATTGCTGTATAAAACTGTCCGACTATTGTTTATAGAATTCAGGTTGGAGATTGGGTGTTGATCCGTTCCTGGAAGGACAGAAGCTGGGACGGACCCTACCAGGTGGCCCTGACCTCAGACACTGCGATTCACATCCAGGAACGAGGCTGGACACCACACCAGGACAAAAGGACCTGTGGCGCCACCTTTATCGGAGTGGACAGTTGAAGACAGGGGAGACCTCCAATTACATAAGAGGAGGGGACCTCCACTGAAAGAACACTGATTCTGAATCCAGTGCATTGTAACTGTGTGACTTTTCTTACTTTGGGTCTCTTTGCCTGTTTGGAAGCTGATATATTTTCACTTGGGAATTTCGCCTTAATTTCACAGTGTTATAAATTGAACCTCATGGGGCTTTCCCTGAGCTTTGGGTTTACCTATTTCCTCATGATAGCCATAGAAACCAGACTTTTACTTTCCAGAGATGAGAACTAGTTCCTACTGCTCGTGCAGAATATAGGGAGAACTTTTAATTTATCAAGTTTTTGGATCTGTGTTGGATCCCAACAATCAAACCAATGGCCATGGCTACCTGTCCCCTTAAGCCCAGCCTGGGTCCTTAGTAACCGATCCCAAAGGGAACATATACATTGGGTACAGTTATCAATGGGGTTGTTATAATGTCACTCTGGGGACACCCGGAAACATGGGAGTCTCTATCCCACATTTTGGAGTACCTTTAACCTAATAGACCAGTGGCCAGCTGCCAATTGTAGTTGGAGGAAGGAGCAAGGTTTATGGAAATGTCATTATGTCATCTTTGTGGGGGGGGGTTAGGGATGAGAGACCCTTTTACATATTTTCAAGGGAACAACCTGCTCTAAAGGGTCATTATTGGATCTGTGGTTTAACTGCCTATACTCACCTACTTCTTAATTGGACAGGGATTTGTTATATTGGACCAAGGCCAAATGACATGGAAATCTAGTAAGAGAAATCCCTAAGAACATTAGGAAACTTGCCCGTGTCTCCTGTACAGACGTGGACCTCACTGTTCAATATTACTTGGTGGTCCTGGTTTGGGAAGCTGGTGGAAGCAGCTCCTTTGGCTTGGCCTTATAGCCCTTAGTGGTGTTATATTACTCCCTATCTGCATCCCTTGTTTGATCAGATTAATAACCAGAACTCATTATCTGGAATGATCAGGTTGGAAGAGAAAGCTGAAGGGTCTGTTAGATGGATGCTGTTAAAAGGGTAAGGGTGGAGCCGGTGGCCCAAGGCCAACAGGACCCAGAAGGAAGTGAGGAATTCATAGGGAATGTGAAATTATGTTACAAAAATTTGAAGAGATCTCAGTGTACAAAATAAGAGGAGGGACTGAATGAGATGAGGTGAGATCTTTCAAGACAGTTGTGAAAATCGAGTAAGGCTTCATCTACTTCAGTGTTTGAGTAGGCCTGAAGGACTGTGAACATCAATCCAGTCAAGGGCATAATTGAGTTCCCCTCCCATGATATCAACTCCCTATTTCAGCCAAATATGGGCAACTATGTACTTATTGGTCAAGTTCAATTTCATGGGTAGATCTCACGTTTAGAATGTAAGACTCTCAGCCAATGAGGATGAGGGTCAGTGGTGGGAGGGGGTGTTTTGCATTAGGGATTAAAGGGGCTGTCCTGCCCACAGGAGGCGCTTCCTCTCTTCCATTGTCTGCTCAAAGGGTGGGACTCCCTTCTCTAGAGAATGTACAATAAACTTTGCTTTTCTCTAGAGCTCTCTCCAGCTTTTTTATTAAATGGTGACCCCTCACCATTTCCTTACCACACAAAGCTAAGCAAGCAGAGATATTCGGTAAATTTTGTAACATATTTATATTTTGTTGGCTTACTTGGGGAACTTTGTGAAATGCTTCTTATTCTGTGAATCTGCAAAACTTTGTATTTAAAGAAAATTGTGAACCAGGAGATCATTATACACTTCAACAAAGATACTGTATGAGGATGTATTCTGATGGAAGTGAATATCTTCAACAAAGAGAAGAGCTAATCCAATTCCAATTGATCAATGATGGACAGAATCAGCTACACCCAGAAAAGGAACTCTGGGAAATGAGTGTAAACTGTTTGCACTTTTGTCTTTCTTCCCAGGTTATTTTTACCTTCTGAATCCAATTCTTCCTGTGCAACAAGAAATTCATTTCTGCACACATATATTGTATCTAGGATATACTGTAACACATTTAACACGTATGGGACTGCCTGCCATCTAGGGGAAAATTCGGAACAGAGTGAGTACAAGGGATGTAAAAAATTACCCATGCATATGTACTGTCAAAAAATTATAATTGTAAAATTAATCAAAAAATTAAAAGAAAATTGTGGTTTTCATCTGTAATATTATGAGAGAAATATTTCCTCTCTGATTTTATGTGGTGTGTGCCAAATATATATTTACCACAATACAAATACCTAGGTAAAAACCTAGGTTTTATTATTATGTTTAAGCATAGTTTCAGAACTCAGAGAACATGGTAACAACTTTGAAGATTCTGACAAGGCTTTTTATAAGCAAAGTTATATTAAGAATGACAGAGAAATAATTAATTTACATATTGTAATCTTGTACACTTCTTTTAGGTCATAAAAGTAAAAGAGAAAATAGATCCATAATCCTTTACTTCCTTTAATGTCATAAAACTAAGTTATATTCTCATACATTTCCTAAGGAAATAACCCCATTAAACATAAACTAAGCCAGGTTACAGATTAAATTACATTTAGAGGATTCACAGCAAGCTGATTGAGGAGGAAGATTAACACATGTCTCCAAGGAGTGACAGACAGCTGAGATTCTTTCTTTGGCTTCTTATCTAAGAAAAACCAAGGCTCATGAGTAAATGTCTACAACTCATTTGTTCAGGTGAAATTAATAGTAAAATAGACTTTGAGTTAATCAAAGATTGCAGGATGAATATTTCTGAATCCCAAATAAAGTAAAAAATTCTCATGACACTATATATAACATTGTATGATATGACATTGGCTGTTTAGAGACATTACTGTATGACTATGGGGAAGCAAGTGAAAGCACATTGCTTATGTTTTTTCAGAGACCAGAGACAAGAACTGATCTGAATTTGGGACTGGTACTGAAAAAAAGTCCATGATGTGAAATTTTGAATTTTAGAAAGTGAGTAACTTGGGATTCTGAGCACAGCCACCTCACATACCATGGAGGCAAACTGAGGGGCATATACAACATGACATGTTTGTGTAACATGGAATCTGTCATATCCTCTACTACATGGGTGGGAAAAGCTTTTTTTTTTTCTTTTTTTAAAATTTTATTTGTGGTGCCACAGTTCTCTTTTAATGTCCTGACCCAGTTTTCCTAATTGTCCCATTCAGTTACTCTGCCTCAGGTTATAACCATTCCCTCTAAATGTTTGATAGGATAAAGGACTAATATCTTAGACTTTAGGCTATACTTATTCCCTCTTTATGTTTGATGGGATAAAGGTCTTTATCCATTTTAGACATCATTAGAATATCAGGAGCCTCTCCAGTACCTCCCATTATGTCATCCTAGGTGCCTCCCCCCCATTAGGTCATCCCCATCCAGGTACCTCCCCCATTATGTCATTGTTCTTGTTACTCTATAAAAGAATCTTATATCTGACATTCAGGGCTGGGTTCTTTGAGACTATAGTCTCCTTCAGCCCTGGGACCAACCATGGATCCATGTGGTCCCAAATCTCTCCATTTAATAAATTCTGTATTAAATATTCGCTAATCTCCATCTTGCTCAGTTTCTCCAGCATTACATCTAAAGCTTTTTATCTGCAAAACATATGCATAGGTAATTTTTCAATATTGACCAAAAACTTTCTTTTCCAAATTTTCCCCTCCTTCCCCCCACCCCCTTTCCCTAATTGGCAGGTAATTCAATATGTTAAATATGTTAAAATATATGTCAAATCCAATATATGTATACATATTTATATAGCTATCTTGCTGCACAAGAAAAATTGATCAAGAAGGGGAAAAAAAACACAAAACCCTGAGAAAGAAAAGGAAATGCAAGCAAACATCAACAGAAAAAGTGAGAATGCTATGTTCTGAACCACACTCAGTTCCCACAGTCTCTCTCTGGGTGTAAATGGCTCTTTTTCTCACAAGATCATTGGAACTGGCCTCAGTCATCTCATTGTTAGAAAGTCATGTCCATCAGAACTGATCACTGTGCAATATTGCTGTTGCTGTGCTCAATGATCTCCTGGTTCTGTTCATTTCACTCAGCATCATATCATACAAGTCTTGATGAGATTAGAGGCAGTGCAGAGAGTTGTGGGAACCCCTCTTTGGTCGGCACAGGTCCAATGTGAAAGAATTCATGAAATCGAAATATTAGAGAAGAAAATATCTTCTCAGCGGGCAGGGGTCCTGGTAGGCAGCTGTGCCAAAGGGAGAGAGGTCCCTTGGCACAACATGATTCCTAGTTTGGGCCTCTACAAAGAAATGAGCCCCCAAATTTTCCTTTAAATAGGAAATCTGAGACTGAAGTCTCAATTGAATGAAATTCCTTCAATGTTGTAACTGTCCCTAGGCCTACATTTCCAATTGAACAAAAGCTAAGTAGGAGTGGTTCTGGACTAATTTTCAGCTCAGTAGAGGGTTACTCAATAGAAATATGGGATCCATATCTACAGGTAAATGAGACCATTTAAGTTTGAGCTAAGTAGAGAGTGGTCCTGGGCCAGTCTTAATGAAACCACTTACCTGCCCCAAGGGCGGGCCTCTGTCAAGAGAGTTCCAGGGCTCACCCCAAAAGTCAAGGAAAGTTTCAGCATTCCCCTATCAGTCTCTTATGAGGGACTTTTAAATCATAGTGACCTTGGAAACAGGATTACAGGTTATGAGATAGACAGGTGAAGCTTTCTCAAGAAGTCTATGAGACTAGACTTAAAGTCACATGATCCCTATTTCCCAAGGTCTGCAGAGCCAAAAGATCAGGTTTTGGGCCCAAATTGCAGGAAGTCACACGATCTCTAGGCCTACAGATCTCTAAGGCCAAGAGTCTAGATCAGTGACAGGAAGTGATATGACCCTCAGGAAGCAGACAACATTGGTGACCATGGGTTAATGATGGTTACTTCCTTTTAGTCTCTTCAATGGAAAGATTTGGGCCTTTTGCTATTTAACCAGCTTTACTGCTTCCAGTTTGTCAGGTCCAAGAGCGAGCACATGGTGGGAGCTGGGATCACTCCCAGGTGTGTCTGGGTCTCTCCCTGTAGGGACTAAATCAATGCTTTCTCTTGGTACTTGAAGATGTCTCTGATTAGCTATTTTGGGGAAGGGGTCTATCACTGGTTCCACTCACAGGTGGGATGGTGCAGTCAGCCCACCATAGCAGCCCTGAGCCCAGGGTGGAGGGGGTGTGTGTGAACTATGCTTCATGGGAACCAAGCAAAGAAGCTAATCCCTGTCCCTCTCCAGATATTATGATGGTTAAGGGGAGAAGGGAAATCACTCCCACTGTTGGGGTGGTAAATTTGTACATTCATGACTATGCCTTAGGAAGTAAATATTCCTTTGTAAAAGCTCCTGTATTACACATATACTGAGTAATATCAGCATAGGAGGAGCACTAACAACTGGGAGCGTCACGAAAGGCCTTGGTTGGAAAGAATGCTTTGAGTTAAACCTGGAATCCGGGGAGCTAAGGAGTCTCCTGAGAGGTATATGTGAAAATGGAGGTTGTTTCAGGAACCAAGGATCAGCCTCTGCAAACAGTTGGGATGGTTTTAGCTCCCATTTAGCATTCCCACATGTAACCCATATTAGCTGCAAGCAGCGTGGGTATTCTCACAGGTTTGTTTTAAAGTCAAACTGTAGAGGTCCCTGCCTGATTGCAATCCCTCTTACCTAGCAATAGGAAGCAGTCAGTGATTCTGCTCAGCACCTCAAAGGAAAGTGAGCGCAGCTAGAGTAGGAAATTGTAGATGGAAGACAAGAATGCAGAACCAGTTAGAGGAAAAAGAGCGTCCATTGTTTGTTTCAATTTCATGGAACAAGATGTTAATAGTCTGCAGGGGTTTTTTAGAACTCACATCCTTTGATCACTTAGCTATTGGGGAATATATATATATTTTTGTATGTGTGTATATATATATATACATATTTATGTAGTAATTGATGTGTGTATGTTCTCTATGTCTTTGATTCTAAACTTTTATTTGAGAAATTTGATAATAAAAGATTTTTTTCCGTGCTTGACCAGTTCTCTTCTTAGGATCGCTGTGTTATTTTTATGTAGAAAGTTTTTCTGTTTTATATAAACAAAAGTTATTTGTTTTATCTTTTGGAATTTCCTCCATTCCTTGTTTGGTTAAGAATACATGTATCAATAGCTGTGAGAAACATTTCTGATCTTTAACATTGTGATCATGCATCCATTTTGAATTTATTGTGGGATATTACATAAGATACTGGTTTAAGTCTAATTTCTACAAGACTGCTAACTAATTTTCCCAGTAGTTTTTAATTCAAACATGAGGTTCTTTTAGAAGTAATTTTATTTTTGAGGTTAATTAAACACTGGATAATTTAATTCTATTATTTCTGATTCTTTCTTGTCCAGTTGATTTGTTTTGATAGCTGCTGCTTTATAATTTGAAGCCTAGGTAAATCACTAGATTTTAGTGCAGCTAGACAACTCTTTAAGTTAAAAGAGTTAAAGAGTAAGTATTGACTAACTAACTAACTAAGTATAGCAAGCTTGATGAATATGACCAATGATAGTCTTTGTCCTTATCCTTATTAATGAATGTTTGATAGGATTCACTTGGAAATACATATGTTCTTTCTTTTTTTTTCTTCAAAAACTTTGGGAGTTGCCTTGTGGTCTGTTCATTTTCCCCCCCTTCCATTATAGGGATAATTTATATCTCCATTTAATATCTCTATTCTGATTTACATATTTATATGTGCATATTTGTCTCAAATTCTCTGTGGGATAAACATTCCAGATTTTCTTTTTCTTTTTTTTTTTATTTTATTAATTTTATAATTACAACGTTTTTGTTTTGACAGCACATATGCACGGGTAATGTTTTACAACATTATCCCTTGTACTCCCTTCTGTTCCAAGTTTTCCCCTCCTTCCCTCCACTCCCTCCCCTAGATGGCAGGCAGTCCCATACATGTTAAATATGTTATAGTATATCCTAGATACAATATATGTGTGCAGAACTGAATTTTGTTGCACAGGAAGAATTGGATTCAGAAGGTAAAAATAACCTGAGAAGAAAAATAAAAATGCAAGTACACTCATTTCCCAGTGTTCCTTCTCTGGGTGATTCTGTCCATCATTGATCAATTGGAACTGAATTAAATCTTCTCTATGTTGAAGATATCCACTTCCATTGGAATACATCCTCATACAGTATTGTTGTTGAAGTATAACATTCCAGATTTTCAAACTATGGAAGGAGAAGGCTGAGAAAGACATGTATGGGCCAATATCAATAATTAATATTTATGCAAAATTAATATTTATGATTAAAGTAGTAACAAAGAATTTGCAATATCTTTAAAAACCAAATAAGAAATAAGCAATAACAAAATACAAAGGATTTTAATTATATAAAATTGAATATCTTTTTCACAAATAAAATCAATATAAGATGATAGATTTATTTGGAGGAAAAAAATTTTTACATCAAGTTATTTGCAGTAACCATCTGAAATTCAAAAGGTACAGGTAATTGACACAAATATCCAAGACTGAGTTATTTTCCAATAGATAAGTCATCAAGATGAAAGAACATTCCTATTTCAAAGAGAAAGGACAAAAGATCAACCACCACATGAAAAAATAAGAGAAATGAAAAATAAGACAAGGTTTGTCTCCAAATCAGAAAAGAGCTTAAGATGACAAAAAACAAAACAAAATAACAAATGCTAGAAGGACTTTAGAAAGACACACTAATATATTGTTCTCACAGCTGTGAATTGATCCAACCATTACAGAAAACAATTTTGAATTGTGACAGAAAAGTCAAAGCATTGACTCTATGATCCCAATATGGAGTGTGTACCCAGGAAGGTCAAAGCCAACGGTGAAGGTCAAAACCAAGATTCCCAAGATATATATGCCAAATATAGGTCACATATTAAAAAGCCTCATATATCTTCATAATGTTACTTCCCCCCCCCCCCCAGGCAGGGGTTAAGTGACTTGCCCAGGGTCACACAGCTAGGAAGTGATAAGTGTCTGAGAACAGATTTGAACTCGGGTCCTCCAGAATTCAAGGCTAGTGCTCTATCCACTGCGCCACCTAGCTGACCCCATAATGTTACTTTTATGCTAGCAAAGAAAACCAGAGGGGGGAATAGGTCCTATTAATTAAGAAATGATTGAACAAATGTTTGTTAATGGAAAGCTTTGTATTCTAAAATTTTCCTCTGTTCCTCCCTTTTCTCTTTTCCAAGATAGCAAGCAATCTGATATAGGTTAAATATATGTAATCCTTTTAAACATATTTCCATACTTGTTATGTTGTACAAGAAAAATCTGACCACAAGGGGGATAAAAAAAATGAGAGAGCAAACAAAACAAAAAGATGAAAATATTATGCTTCAATCCCCATTCAGTCTCCATAGTTCTCTTTCTGGATTCAAATCTTCAGGGAAAGGGGGAGTGCAGAGGGAAGGAAAAAAGGAGAAAAAGACCTAACAGATGAATTATGCAGTGAAATGGTATTTAACATAAGGGATTTCTCAGACACTAGGAAAAGTGTGTCTATACTTGAGCCTTCCAAAAAAAAAAAAAAAAAAAAAGCAACTGAAATAATTGGAGCAGGTTAGGGAAGGGGGCAGGGTAAACCCACAAAGTCAGATAAGAATAATTTATCTTTCACTTTATCAGGAAACCCCCTTCATCTCATCCTCCTTATCAACTGAGTTAGTTTTCCAGAAGCAATGATGGATTTCCTTCATCAGTCCTTATTCTCCTATCCAATACCTCATCTTCACCATATGGCAAACATTTCTGAGATTCCTAAATGGATTTTAGAACTCAATTTGTGGCTTTGATATTTTGGGGACATGTAGGGAGATCTGTTCCTCTGTGCTAACTCTGTAGTTTTATTGCTTTTCCAATATTGGGGTGGAAGTAAGTGCAGAAGATCTGAAGCAAATAACAACTGACATCTTTTCTAAAGCTTTCATTCTGAATCACAAACAATACACCCACTGGTGGTTGACACACTCTTCATAGAGATAGGAGGAAAACTGCCAATGGCTAAAGGAAAATGGAGTCTTCCTGGAAAAGTTCCCCTTTCATTTATTTTTTCTACTCTTCCTATTCGGACTCGACCTTCTGAACACTACTTCCATTTTATAAATGTCTCTTTTCTTTCTTCCTTAGCTGATCACATCCTCTTTCTCATATTTAGTTCCTCCTCTAGAAGGAGGTGTTCTATATGTTTATATTCATAGCAGCTTGTGTACCTTGATTTTCAGCCAACTTTGATAACATTTCACATGCATTTGTGCTAATTTCCATGATTCCTTGCTGTGGTTTATTTGGGCATTATCCCAAATCACATAATTTCATTGACATAATGGATTTATCCTTGCTTTCTGACACTAGAACAGTTCATAGCACATATTAGGCATTTAGTATATTTGTGGTTTGAAATGATCTTGTCCACTTATGGTAAAACATAAGCAGACCTAAATGATTTGACACTGACTGGCTGAAGAGTAACCATATGAGGAAGGCCCCTTAGATTACAGTTTGTGGAAGGAAGGAAATAATAACTTACTATGAGCCAGACATTGTGCTAAGTGATACTCTTTTGCAGCTGAGGAGGAAACTGAGGTAGATCAAGGTTAAAGAGTTTTCGTAGGGCTGAAATTTGAACTAAGGTTTTCCATCACTAGGCCTGCCCTCTAGCCACTGGACCACTAACCTGCTTCTTGGCAACAGGACTTAGTGGACTATGTCTCTCATTTTGGAGAAAGGGAAAGTGGCTAGGTAAGTCACCCTTACTTTTGGTGACTAATTGTCTAATCTCTGGATGGTTATCTGCCTGCAACAGGAAAGAAATTTTGTATTTGCATGGCAAGGCTGGAGTGAACGTGGCCTCCCCTTCCTGAATTATCCTTGGTATTTCTGTTACTTGAAGAGAATGGCTTTGGAAAATAGGACTTCATGAGCCTCTTTCTCCTAAAGACAAGACAAACACCTTTGCATTCAAGATACTTTGAGCATTTGAATGGCAGTTATAATACACTAGTATCTTTTAGTCTAGAATTGTTGGTTTGTGCTGCTTCAGAGAGCTCACAAATCATACACTGGAAATAATGGAAATGATCAAAACCTAGAGCTACCTATGTAAATTGTGGCTAAATACATCCCTGTTTAGACATGGGGCCTTGTCTTAATTTTCTTTTCTCTTATTTTTTCATGTGGTGGTTGATATTTTGCCCTTTCTCTTTAAAGCAGGAATCTTATATCTTGATGACTTATATGACTCAGTGTCTTGGATATTTGTGTCAATTACTTGTACCTCTTGAATTTCATACTCTTACTGGAAATAATTTGATGCAAAATTTTTTCCTCCAAATAATAGACTATTATCTTACATTGATTTTATTTGTGAAAAAGTTTTTCAATTTTATATAATTAAAATATAAATAATAAACCTATAGAAAATTATACTTTTTGATTTTTCTCAGTTAATGAGTGACTACACCTTATATTCTCTATTTTTAAGGTACTTATTTCAATATTTTAATGAATCTGTGTTTTTATTGATATGAGCACTATCTCCAACGCAGCTCACAACCTATCCATGCCCTTTTCTTTGATTCAGCTTGTATTCATGTCTTTCCATGAGTTCTCCATCAAGTTGGGGCCTTTCTCTAGTCTTCTTTACATTGTTATATAGTGTGTAGTTCATCAGCCATATTTTAGTTTTAACCACAGAGCTCATATATCATCTGCTGATCTTTATGTCACTCTCTTATTTAAATTTTGGTTGATAATGAATTGCAGCTTTCACACACCCACCATGTGCCTCTCCATTATCCTTTGGAAGATTCTCAGCATTAATTCTTTGGAAACTATGCCTTTCTATGACTCACAGGGATGGAGCATTTCTTGGAAAAGATTGTTGTTAAAAAGATGAGCCTTTGTTTCAGGGAGAAGCTTAGAGTATTTAAAGGAACATCATAGTTTTTCAAAGATACTAGTCCATTCTTCTCCTTTTGTTCAGCTGGGTCTAGTCCATTGTCCATATATGATCTCTGTCTAAAAAGGCGGATTATTAGACCAACTCAAGGCATTATCCATTCAAATGAATATCCTAGGTAAGGGCAATAGTATTAACTTTTTTTTTTTTTTTTGCCAGTTGTACTCTGTGCTTTATATATCTTATATGCATCTGCTGTTTCTAAAGACAACAAAATAGCTTCTTTTTTTTGGTAATAGCTAATGCCACTGTCACAATTCTGGCCTTGAGAGAATTGGAAGCTGATAACCAACTAGGAATTGTTATGGTGTTGATTTCTTTGGAGAGCCCATTAAGAAAAATTGATTATTACCATAAAGGCAGTTTAATTTTATGTAGATTTCTAAAAGGAATCACAAGGTAAGAACAATCTGGGGATTTGGGGAAATATTATTTCATTCAGATTTATGCCAAAAGATGATTTTTCTAGATACCCATCAGAAGTTACAAGAGGAGTTAATATTTTAAATTTTATATTCATCGCTATTTTTCTTTATACTTTTCATTTCCAAATATAAACACTTTCCCTTGCTATACAGAGAGTCAGTCTTTGTAACAAAGATTTTAAGGGAAAGGAAAAAAAAAAAGCAGATCTTCAAAACCACTCAACATAACAACTGTGACTGATGTCATATGTAATATTTCATACCCATAGTCCCCTATCTCTGCAAAAATGAGAGTTGCATTTTTTTCCACTCTTCTCTGGGGATAAACTTGGCCATTGTAATTATACAACATAAGGTTTCAATTTTCTTTTCCATTTCTGTTGTAATAGTAATTTTGTATGTTGCTCATTGATTGTGTTTTCTTTGCTCTGCATTCTTTCATATGTCTTCATGTTTCTTGGAATTATTCATATTTTATCATTTCTTGTGACATAAATAATATCAAATTACATTCATATGCTATGTTTATAAATTGTAATTTATAATAGCATTCCCCAATTGATGAGCATGACTTTCCTTCCAATTTCTGCTATCACAAAATGTGCTGCATATTTGAGAGCATATGTGACCACCCTAGTTATCTTTGATTTCCTCATGTGCCTAGCACAATGGAATCTATTGGTCCTAAAAATTACTGTTATTTAGTCCCTTTTTTTTTTTTTTTTTTTTTTTTTTTTTTTTTAGCATTGCTCCAAATTATCTTGACTTATTTTTCTCTGAACCTATGATTTCCTTGATATAGGAAACACCCAATGGGAGGACCCCCCTATTAATTTATCATTTTAAAGAGATGCTTGAAGCACTGACAGCTTAAGTAAATTACCCAGATTCTCACAGCCATTATGTCTCAGAAGTAGAACTTAAAAATTGTCTTTCTTATCATGAATCCAGCCTTATATTATGATATACTGCCTTGCAGGTGATACAGTTTGAAAAGTCTGTAGGTTTTCAATAAAAAGGATTTTTGCTCTGTTTTTTCAGTCAAACAAAAAACTTTCCAATGATATTGTGGTCATTACTTGTTAGTCAATAAGCACTAGTTATATACCAGGCAATAAAGAACGATAAGTGACAGGTCTTGTTCTCAAGGAACTTACAGTTGTACAAACAATTGTATACAAATGGGCTATATACATACAGGATATATAGGAAGTAATGACCCTGGAGAAGATGCTAGCATTAAAAGGCATTAGGAAAGGCTTCCTCTAGAGCAGGCTTCTTAAATTTTTTTCCACATGGGACCCCTTTTTGCCTGAAAAAATTTTACACGACCCCAGATATATAAGTATATAAATAGGTATATTGACCAAACATTTTCTGATAATAAATCATAATTTCATGACCCCCACACTCAGTAATGAGACTCTCATATGGGGCTGTGAACTTCATTTTAAGAAGCTGAGCTTTAAAGGGTGGGATTTTAGCTGGCACTTGGGGGAAGCTTGGAAAGTAAGAGGTCAGAAATAAGAAGAGAAACAATCAGTGAAAATGTGTAGAATCTGGAGGTGGAGTATCTTGTGAAAGGAACAGAAATGGCAGTGTCACTGAATTGCAGAGTACATGGAGAAAGGGTGAAAGGTATAAGAAGACCAGAAAGGTAGAAGAGGATTTTATATTTGATCTTGAAATTGATGGAGAGCTACTGAAGTATTTTAAGTATATTTTGGAGGAGGGTGACCTAGTCAAACCAGTACTCTCTGAAATATGATTAACAGCCAAAGACTCACGTCAATATTGCATTTTAAAAAATTATAATAATAAACACTTGTCAAGATAAAGATATGATTGCATTTGTATAATTGGTTAGAGTTCTGAGTAATACAGGGATATGCACAGCATGAATTCTCATGGTCATCTAGATTTTTTTGAGCATTTAATTTTTTCAATTTACCCAATCCCCTCTCCTGCAGAGTATTCCCCATAAAATCTCATAAGAAGAGAAAGTTTTGTCTCTATAGTCATTTCCAGGGGTAAAGCAAAATATTCTTCAACAGAGCATGGTAATGAGAAAGATGCAGAATTGCTCCTTGGATTCTCTTGAAAGCAAATAAGAGCTTCATTGTCTGATCACCCAAGTCTTGAACATGTTAAAGTGATATGCGATATATGCTTCCCAGCTGAAGGAAATTTTTGCTCAGAATTCTATCAAGTATTTTGGCTCTGGGGGAAAGTAAGAGCTGGTAGAGAGTGGGAATAAATGATTCAAGGAGAAAGAGAAAAATCAAGTCATATGATAAGAAGACTCAAAGAATAATGAGTTAGATAAACCATTGCTGTAGCTGCAGGATCATTGACTGTGTCCTCTTGGAGTATGAACACATGATCATCTGGTATACCACATGTGATGAGTTCCATCTCCCCGCAACATGTGATATGTCTAATCATAGATAGACCCTACCCTTCTAAGCAAACTTGACTCTTCAGTTTTACTTCATGCATTTCAATTAAGCAAAAAAGGACCAGGAATCTATTCATCATAGGTAGGATTTTTTATATATATTTCTATGAATTATAGACAGAAAAATGTATTCTACTCAGTTTGTTATGGAAACCATGATATGAAACTATTCTTGGAAAATCTTGAATTGGGAATAAGATAGTTGGATAGTAGAGGGTTCCCATGACCTTCCAAGTGATTAAAACCTTTTTTCTTTTCCACATGAAAGAATCTAAAATGTTAAAAAATCAAACTGTTTCCATGAGAATCAGATAACTTTTTTTTTTTTTTTTCTGAAGCAATTGGGGTTAAATGACTTGCCTATGGTCACATAGCTAGGAAGTGCTAAGTGTCTGAAATTAGATTTGAACACAGATCCTCCTGACTTCAGGGCTGGTGCTCTCCCCACTGTGCCACCTGGCTGCCCCACTTATTACTCTCTTAAGAATATTCCTGCTCAAAGCAATTACAATAGACCTGTGATGGAAAGTGCCATCCTCATCCTAAGAGAGAATGATAGAGACTGAATGTGGTTCAAAGAATAGTATTTTCACCTTTTTGTTTGTTTTCTTTCTCTTGTTTTTTCTGTGGATAGAGTGCTTTTTAATCTGATTTTTCTTACATAACATAACAAATTTGGAAATATGCTTAAAAGAATGACACACATTTAGCCTATGTCAGACTGGTTGGGAAGGAGAAAGGTAAGGGAGGAAAAGAGAAAAATTTAGAACACAAAGTTTTAAAAAAAAATACATCTTAGAAACTATCTTTACATGTATTTGGAAAAATAAAAGATTATTGGAAAAAAAAAATATTCCTGCTGTTTCCTGTCATTGCCACTGCATCATTTTAACTCAGATGTTTTATACCTGATATCTCCTTCAAATAAAATCAATGACTATAAGTGAATCTCACTGTAGATTCCAAGCAGGGATCACAGAATAAATATTAACTCTTAGTCAAATATATTTTAAAATGCTACGAATTGATTAATGTAAGAATCTACATTGTTGTTCTTTGAATTTTAAATTCAGTGTGAATGGGGGCAGCTAGGTGAAACAGTGGATAGATCACCAGTTCTGGAGTGAAGAGGAGCTGATTCAAATCCACTTACTTACTGTGTAATCCTGGCAAGTCACTTAACCTTGATTACCTCTCCCCAAATAAATAAATAAATAAATAAATTCAATATAAATAGAAACAGCATTTTGGAATGTGTAGAACTAGGATGGCTTTCTCTGTCTCAACCTGCCTATGTCACTTTAGAAAATCCTACTCAAACATTCTGAAGTGTTCCAGGAAATTTTCTAAGAGTATAAGTTGTAAGACAGTTGACAATTTTCATTTGTGAAAGGAATTTCTTCACCAGACATTCCCTATATCAGTGGTGTCAAATTCAAGCATAGTCACTAAACCTTACATATGTGTCCTTGTGGCTGTGTATTGATTTTGTTGTTTTTCAGTTATTTTCAGTTGTATCCTACACTTCCTCATCCCATTTGGGTTTTTCTTGGATAAAGATGCTGGAATAGTTTGCCATTTCCTTCTACAGCTCATTTTACAGAAGAGATTTGGCTAGTAAGTGTCTGAGGCTTTGAACTCAGGGTTTCCTGACTATGGGCAAGTTACTAAATACTGTTTGCCTCTGTTTCCTTACATGTAAATGAACGGGAGAAGAAAATGGCAAATTGATGGGGTGAATAAGACTCCAACAAAAAGCCATGTCCCTGCTAGCAATCCAGTATCTAGATGGACCATAGGGAGAGGATTAATGAAATTATCTTGCCCCCCACTTAGGAAACTACATGATTATTTGTTGTTCTGAACTGAAACATCACATCTCTTGGGGTTTTCTTGGCAAAGATAATAGAGTAGTTTGTTGGGGTTTTGGCTGGTATTGCAAGGTATCTCAAAAGAATTTGTAGCATTAGAACATCATCAAATTGTGTGGAAAAGGTAAAGAACTTACAGATCCAGCACATATTGATCAGAGAAGGTTAGCTAAATTAGTTGAAGCCTTAAGCCCCCAGTTTTGGCTTCTCTGTAGTGGATTTAAATAAGGCCTCAGACTACATTCCATTGTCCAAAGAAGGGATTAAAAAAGTATAAGTGGCCAAAGAAGCTATACTATCACCTTATCTACTGCATTCCATTGGCCAAATAGGTCAGTATAACCAATTACAACACACAGAGGGTGGGATTTTGGGGGTTCTTTGTCTGAAATGTATAAAAACTGTGACCACTCTCAAGGGAATGAGCCTCCTACTGGGAATCTATTTCTTAGTGGGACTGGTCTGTCTCTCATGAGACTCTATAATAAATAATCTGCTTTCTATGAGTGATCTTTGAGTAGTCATTTTGGGGTAGGGGTCTTTTTACATCCCACACAAAATCAAGAGACAAACATTTTATTATTACACTATTAATTGATCTAAATTCCAAAAGGAAAGATGCCATAACAAGACAGTCTAAAATTATTTTTTTCTTTTTTCTTTTTCTAAGGCTGGGGTTAAGTGACTTGCCCAGGGTCACACAGCTAGGAAGTGTTAAGTGTCTGAGACCAGATTTGAACTCAGGTCCTCCCGAAATCAGGGTTGGTGCTCTGTCCACTGCGCCACCTAGCTGCCCCCAGGCTAAATTTCGAATGAAGTAGTCATTGTGTTTGACTAATACTAAAGGAGTTAGCTTCTTAAAAGAATTTGGGGGTGGAATTGGGGAACAAATTTTTCGTGTGTGTGTGTGTGTGTGTGTGTGTGTGTGTGTGTGTGTGTGTGTAGCCCTTGGGGTTAAGTGACTTGCTCAGGGTCACATAGCTAGGAAGTGTTAAGTGTCTGAGGCTGGATTGAACTCAGGATCTCCTGACTTTTAGACTAGTGCTCTATCCGTCCTACAATCTAGCAGCCTACAAGTAGTGTTTGTTTGTTTGTTATAGGAGAAAAATAACCTCAGGAATTAATATAACTTGGCCTTCTGACTGGATAAAATAACTGTGGGATCTTGATAATTTTGGATTATCTAGATTGCTAGCAGGGACATGGATTTTTGCTGGGGTCTTATTCACCCCATCAGTTTGCCATTTTTTTCTCCAGTTCATTTACAGGTAAGGAGACAGAGACAAATTGAGTTTAGTGACTTGTCTGTCTAGTTGACCAGGATAACTGGGAAATGCTTGAGGCTATATTTGAACTCAAGGCATGAGTATCCCTGACTCTAGGCCTGGAGTCTACTGCACTCTATCCATACTACCACCTCACTCCCTACATTAATATTATCTATGTTCTATTGTACTTTTATTTATTTCTTTATTTCCCAATTATTTTTTAATCTGGGTTTGGGCCTCCTTTGGGAAGATTGTGGATCAGGCTATCTTTTCCTCAAAAAGTATTGACACTGCCTTTGTGACTTGTTTGGGCTGTTGACTTCCTTGTCATATAAAGTTAAAAAAAAACAAAAAACATTAAGAATTCTAGCTGATCTCTGAGGTTTTGGACTAATAGACCAGTAAGTAGTATGAGCAACATTGTATGGCTAACACCAGAAAGATAAATCATAAGTCCTTTCTCTGATATGGCTAAGTAAATGTTCTTTTAATATCTTTATATTCCAATCTCAAGTATGAACTATTAGGCCTACTATTAGATCTCATCTCTGGCTTTTGATAGTCTATAACATAATTTTACATTCTACTATGGTGAAGGCATGTTTTGGGTTTTGAGTTTTGTTTTGTTTTTTTGGCTTGTTTACCCTTCCCTCTGTGCTATCCTATGAACTTATTTCAAGTTTAGGAAGACATTGAGTGGTGCAATGGATGGAATCCTGGTCCTGGAATCAGGAGGTCCTGAGTTCAAATCTAATCTCAGATATTCTGTGATCCCGGACAAGTCCCTTAACCCTGTTTGCCTCAGTTTCCTCATCTGATAACTGTTTGATTTATTAAGTATCTGCAAACATGTACTTGTAAAGGGCTAGAACTGAGCAGATGCAAGGTAATCTAGCACTTGAGGCTAATCACCAATTGGACAATTCTCTATTAACATGTTTGGAGGATGACCCTACTCAACTCTGTGCTGGCTCAATAGGTGGCTGTGGACGAAGAAGGGGAAGCGAGATCAGTGGGTGGAGTAGGAGGAGGAGATGGATTCATTCTCTTGGCAATGGAGAGAGAGGAAGGAGGTGTGGAGATTCCTAGATCTAATCCCCTGACTGTGACCCCAAAAGACTAGGAATAAAGACTTTTGCTTATCCTGACTTTGGCTGATTCTAAGATATCCAGGGTCTCAACATTTGGCATCCAACGTGTGGGCCAAGCACCCTACTTCCACCGAAGTCCTCCAGTGACCAGGAAATTAGGTGAGTATTTTAAGAGACAAACAAGGAACTTACTTTGTTAAGGGCTGAACTAGTAACCTTTTATAGCTGAAATGGGGCAGATGTTAGGAAAAGATTCTCCCCCTCCCCCCTTCCTCAGCCCCAGCCCAAAGTGGCACTATAGAGAGCATGCTTAACTTAATTTTTTTTTTTAATTTTTATTTTATTTTATAATTATAACTTTTTTTGACAGTACATATGCAACATGCTTAACTTAATTGAGCAGAAAAGTTTAATTATAATCTGGAAACAGATTCCTAGACTCTTGGGTACATTGAAAGGCACGTCCCCTTGGTTCTTAGAGGAAGAAGAAATAAATGTAGATAATTGGAAACTCGTGGGAGAGCAACTTAAAGAATTCTACAATAATACAGGCCCTCATTCAATTTCCACAGAAGCATTTTATACATACAACATAATCCAACTGGCCTTAAACGATCTTGCAAATTGTAGAAAAAGGAAAAGTTTTAGACATGGCCAAATGAGGAAGTGTAAGGGAAAAAAGAAAGACAATAAACAGTCTCAAGACCTTGTTCGAGGGCAAGGGGACTTAAATGAGGTTCCAGGGCATGTGATTCTGGCTCTCTTGAAGAAGCTTCAACCCCACCGAGGGAGCAGATTATTGCCATGCCCCCATCAACTCCACCTTTAGGAATGGAGGGAGGAGGAATAGTGGGAGGGACAGTGATATCACAGCACCTCCCCCACCCCAGCAATCACCCCCTCCTATAACTAGATTGCAAAAGGCACTAATCAAAGCCACAGAAGAAGAGAGGGATTTAGGGGATCTGAGAGTTCAAATTTTTCCCATGATAAAACAGTTTAACTCTTCAGGTCAAGAAAGTAGAAGATACACTCCTTTTG
Source organism: Sminthopsis crassicaudata (assembly GCF_048593235.1). Classification (NCBI taxonomy): domain Eukaryota; kingdom Metazoa; phylum Chordata; class Mammalia; order Dasyuromorphia; family Dasyuridae; genus Sminthopsis; species Sminthopsis crassicaudata. Next base: position 530,841,918 of record NC_133617.1, on the reverse strand, counting down.
ATATAGACGTCCTCAAAGACCTGAAAAAGGCTTGCACTCTTTATGGGGCTACATCAGCTTATGTTAAGATGTTATTACAGAATTTGGCTTATGAAGTCTTAACCCTTAGTGACTGGAAATCCATTGCAAGGGTGTGCTTAGAACCTGGGCAAAACTTGTTGTGGCTTTCTGAATATAGTGAACTCTGTAGGATACAAGCCCAACAAAATAGTCAAAGTGGAGTTAATACTTCAATCACCTGTGACCAACTAACAGGTGTAGGTTCTTATGCAGAAGCTTCAGTACAAATTAATTACTCCATAGCAGCATTCGAGCAATTGCTGCTGCTGCTATCAAAGCATGGGCTTCTCTCCCCAATAAAAATGACAAGGGTGAGACCTTCACAAAAATTGTACAAGGACCAAATGAACCCTTTGCTGATTTCGTGGGATGTTTGTAAATAGCTATCATATGGACTAATGGTGAAAATACAGCAACAGAAATTATGATAAGGCAACTTGCTAAAGAAAATACTAATGAGGTTTGCAGAAGGATTATACTAGGACTACACAAGGATGCCCCTTTAGAGGAGATCATAAGACTCTGTGCCACAGTGGGCACAAATACCTTTTATTGCCAGGGTATGGTACAGACTTCCCAAGATCCCAACATGGGAAGACAGGGTCCTTTTTGGCAAGGGACTTCTAGAGAGACTTGTCAATGCTTTCAATGTGGTAAAGTAGGACATCTGAAAGCTCAATGTTGGCATAGAAACAGAGTGAGAAAACAGGGTGGGAGAACAAGACCCAATATCCCATGTCCAAAATGCAACAGAAGCTTCCATTGGGCATCAGAGTGTACACTGATTCAGGGAAACAGGATGAGGAGCCCAGCTCCAAGGCCCCAGGCAAAAAGCACTTGGAGCATGATGGCAGCTGATGCCACACCCAGAGAGTGCCTCCAAGTCCAATATCCAGACATGACTAATTAGCCAGAAAGCCATCTGATGGGAGAAAGGGATTACAATTAGGGAGGATAGAGTTGTATGCAGCTGGGACAACTGAGATACCCCCTGGAGAGGTGAAATCTGTTCCTCTCCAGCCTATGGATCCCTTGCCTCCAGGCACAGTAAGCTTGACCATTTCACATGCTGAGAGTACTTACAAAACAGTGTCCATCCATACACTGATGTGGGAAACTGGGGAATGTATAGATAATATCCCAGTCACTAGCACAGGTAGACAATGTGTGACTTATCAACCAGGGGAAGTAGTAGCATCAGGTTTATTAATACAGACTCCTAATAAGCAACCTGATGATAGTCGCTCACATTCTGACTCCAAGCAGAAAACCCAGGAATATACTGGACAGCAGCTATGACAGCTGACCGACCTATGCTCACCATCTAGGACACAGGTGCAGATCGCACAGTCATTAGAGGTGCCAACTGGCCCAGTCACTGGCCAAGATTAAGGCAGACACCTATATGTCTGGCATAGGAGGATCAATAGTAGCTGAAGTTAGTGCTACCCTTTTGAGATGGATATTTGAAAGTGAAACAGGAGTTTTTACTCCTTTTATAGTTGAAAAAATGCCCATAAATCTGTGGGGAAGAGACATTTTACAACAATTAGGGTTAAAAATGAGTACTTCGGTTTTTTAGGCAGGGCTGCTGTTGAAGGCCTGCCACCACTTTCACCTGTTCCTATCCAATGGAAAACTGATACACCAATGCGAATAGACCAGTGACCCTTAGGTAGCGATAAAATTCAGGCCTTATTAGACATAGTACAGGAGCAACCAAGGACACTTACAACCTTCTCTAAGTTCTTGGAATTCCCCAGTATTTGTTGTAAAAAAGAAATCTGGAAAATGGATGATGTTGACTGATTTAAGAAAGGTAAATGAACAGATGGAAACTATGGGAACTCTTTAGCCTGGACTTCCATCTCCTACTCAGTTGCCTAGAGAATGGCCTCTTTGGGTTATAGACATTAAGGATTGTTTCTATTCTATCCCTCTAGATAAGGAAGATATGAAAAGATTTGCCTTCTCAGTGCCCAGTGTTAACTTAGCTGAGCCTTATAAAAGATATGAATGGACAGTTTTGCCACAGGGAATGAAAAACATCCCTACTATGTGTCAAATGTATGTTGCTGCTGCTCTTGCTTCAGTAAGAAAAGCATTTCCAAAAGTAATGTTATTATATTACATAGATGATATGTTGGGATATGCACTTAAGGAACAAATGTTAGAAGCATGTCTACAAAAAAACATAGAAACACTAAGGAATTATAAATTGCACAGAGCACAGAAAAAATTCAAAGACATGCTCTTTTTCAATATTTAGGATATGAAGTATATCCTAAGATGCTTACAGTACAAAAACTCTCCTTAAGGACAGAGAAGCTAAACACCTTAAATGATGTCCAGAAACTGATACGAGATATCCAATGGATGCGTCCCATGTTAGGCTTGACTACCTGTCAATTGCAACCATTATATGACATTTTAAGGAGAGACAGTGCTTTAAATTTACCATGCCAGTTTACAAAAGAAGCTCAAAAGGCTTTGAGAAAAGTTGAACTGGCTTTATCCAATGTGGTTGAAAGAGTCATTCAAAAACCCTTGGAAATATCAGGTTTTGCTACACAAGAGGCACCCACAGCAGTCCTCCATCAAGGAGACAGTGTGATTGAGTGGGTGAACCTCCCAGCACAACCAGAACAAAGCCTTAATCCTTACCCAGTGCTTGTGGCTAGAATTTTATTAAAGGCTATTAAGAGAGCAGTGCAATTATCTGGGATAAGACCTAACAAGATATACACCTTTTATACTAATGCACAAGTTAATGTGTGCTGTGAAACTATCCCAGAGTGGCAAATTTTATTAGCCATGGCTCCAAATTTTATACATGGGTCTCCATTAAAGATAACAAGACTGTTACATAATTGGTGATGGATTCTGGAAGAAAAGGTTTCTAAAGTTCCTCTTAAAGGACCAACTATCTTTACAGATGCATCCAAACATAATATTTGTGCTTTATACTTTCGTGAGTTAATTATAAAGAGAGTAGTCAGAATTCCTTTTCAGTCCACTCAGCAGAATGAATTGTATGCAATCATTCTAGCTCTTACTTATTATCCAGGAGACATAAATATAATATCTGATTAGGCCTATTCAGTAAGTGTGGTATAAAGAATTGCCAGAGCCCAAATAAAATTTGTAGCCTCCAATATATATCAGCTCTTTAAGGAACTTCAAGAGCAAGTGAGAAAGCATCCAGGTAAGATTTATATCTTGCATGTCCACTCTCATAGTGGACTTCCAGGTCCTATTTTGATGGTAATTGAAAGGTAGATAGCCTTCTAATTATGTTAGCAAATGATCCTTTATTTCAAGAAGCCCAAGAATCTCATTCTAAATATCACCAAGCTGCCTGAGCTTTACATTTACAATTTAAAATAACAAGAGAAGAAGCTAGGAGCACAGTAAAAGCTTGTACAGCTTGCCTTCCTTTCCATGCTCCTACACTCCCTCCAGGGAAGAACCCTCGTGGTTTGAGACCTAATGAAATTTGGCAAATGGACTTGGTCCATTATAAATCTTTTGGTCCTCTATCTTTTATTCATGTAGTGGTAGACACCTTTTCAGGATTCACATTTGCAATGCCAGCAGCAAAAGAGACAGCCTGAGTGGTCACTGAATTCTTTATCCAAGCATTTGCAATTATGGGTGTGCCACAAGCAATAAAAACAGACAATGGACCTGCATATACGTCTAAACATTTGCACACTTTTGTGCACAGTATCAGATTTTACATACCATTGCCATACCTTTTAATCCTCAAGGTCAGGCAATAGTAGAGAGAAGAAACAGAGATATTAAGACAAGCCTCCAAAAACAAAAGAAAGGGGGAGTCACAGGTAACCTTAGAGAACTTCTAAATTTAGTTCTCTATACCATTAATTTTTAAATTTTTGACAAAGATGCACTGGATCAGGCAGACAGGTTTTGTAACCCACCAGAAGGGCAGTGTCCAGTGTGAGCTGCTCCACTGTCTTTAGATAATTGCCAGGTCATGTGGAGAGACCCCGAAAGTGATGAATGGAAGGGACCAGATAGGTTAACTGCTTGGGGGAGAGGGTTTGCTTGTATCTCTACAGATGGAGAAAGAATCAGATGGGAGCTAATGAGCCATATTCATCGGAGAGAGATGGAGCAGACCCTTGAAACGAAGGAGAAGACCCAAGAAACATCGGGTGGTTCTCTTGCTGACTGTGCCCACCACTGAAAGAGCCTGGCAGTTATGGAGTTTGACAAAAATTGTTGGACTTGAAAACCCTTAGGAATCATTGGGTTCTCTGAGACATGATAAGATTGTTGTAGGTCTTGAAATACTAAAGAAGGGAAAGGGACCTGTCTGTGCCAAAATGTTTGTGGTAGCCTTTTTTGTAGTGGCTAGAAACTGGAAAATGAATGGATGCCCATCAATTGGAGAATGGTTGGGTAAATTATGGTATATGAATGTTATGGAATATTATTGTTCTGTAAGAAATGACCAGCAGGATGAATACAGAGAGGTTTGGAGAGACTTACATCAACTGATGCTGAGTGATAAGCAGAACTAGGAGATCATTATACACTTCAACAACAATACTGTATGAGGATGTATTCTGATGGAAGTGGATCTCTTCAACATAAAGAAGATCTAATCCAGTTCCAATTGATCAATAATGGACAGAATCAGCTACACCCAGAGAAGGAACACTGGGAAATGAGTGTAAATTGTTTGCATTTTTTTGTATTTCTTCCCAGGTTATTTTTACCTTCTGAATCCAATTCTTCCTTTGCAACAACAACAACAACAACAACAACAACAAAAATTTGGTTCTGCACACATATATTGTATCTAGGATATACTATAACATATTAAATATGTATGGGAATGCCTGCCATCTAGGGGAGGGGGTGGAGGGAAGGAGGGGAAAATTCGGAACAAAAGGGAGTACAAGGGATAATGTTGTAAAAAATTACCTATGCATATGTACTGTCAAAAAATGTTATAATTGTAAAATTAATTTAAAAAAAAAAAGGACTTGAAAACCCTCAGGAATCATTAGATTCTCTGAGACATGATAAGACTATTGTAGGACGTCAAAACCTGTAGTAATCATTGGATTCCCTAACATATAAAAAAGACTGTTGCGGGACTTTAAAAACTTATGGGGATCATTGGATTCCCTGACACGTGAAACAATGGACAATAGATTGGTGTTGGACTATCTCTTGGCTGCTGAAGAAGGCGTATGTGTGACTGTTGTTTACATATCCTCCTTCTAGGACTTGTGGAAATCTTTTACAAAACCATGTTGATTTATATTGTTTGTTATATCATTACTTACATGTACAATTCATGTTTGTTACACCACATCGAGCCTGCACTGACTGTGGGGAGAGACATCACTAACAGCCTGTGCGTTATTGCTATGTGCTTGTGTAATACCTCCCATGCTCATGGGTTTGTACATACCTGTCTCTAATAAGACCCTTCAGCCCAGAAACCCGCTAGCAAATCCCCACTTCCCTTTGGTGCTTTTCATCTCCGATCCTGAGAAGTGGCTGGGGGGGAGGGGGAGGCGTGATCATCTTCTATTTAGTGCTTTCTCCTCCCTGAGAAGTCAGAGACCACCTGTATTCTAAAACAAAAGAAAGTGGGAGATGTAGAGGGCTAGAACTGAGCAGATGCAAGGTAATCTAGCACTTGAGGCTGATGACCAATTGGACAATTCTCTATTAACATGTTTGGAGGATGACCCTACTCAACTCTGGGCTGGCTCAATAGGTGGCTGTGGACAAAGAAGGGGAAGTGAAATCAGTGGGTGGAGTAGGAGGAGGAGATTGATTCTAAGATATCCAGGGTCACAACATGTACTTACAAGTCTGTTGTATTTTATGCATTTCTTTTGTGATAGAGAAAATGTCATATTTATTTTGTGCATTGAAGTATCTTTCTAGAGGTCCCCTGGACCTCTTATACTTTTGTCAAGAAAACCAATAGCATCACAAAATACATTTTAAACAAGTGTAATAGGAGCAGTGAGATTAAATATCTCTTACTTTCAGTGATACATATTTCTTGCTGAGATGAATAACAAGGGCTCCTGGTTGGTTCCTTGATCTCCAGGAAGCAAGTGTGTGTGTGTGTGTGTGTGTGTGTGTGTGTGTGTGTGTGTGTGTGCCTGTTTTAGTACTGTGACAGAGAATTAACTACTGAACCACGAACAGCTAATTAGGCTTAAAAGAATAGTCTCACTTTCTTTAATTTTCTTAGGTATCAGGAACCATTTTCTTCCCTAGCAGCAGCTAGGAAAATTGCATAAATGTGGCAGTGAGAACATATGTTTGTGTAGCTAAGCCTGGACTAGCATCTCAAATCCCAAGCTGTCTCTTTTATTTTGGCTTATTTCCCTGAAGAAAAGTAACTGAATGGTAGTCCTGGGATGAATATTCCTAACCTTTGCGGCAACTTTGTGAATTGGAGGAGTAGGGAGCTCCTGGGACCAGTTGCTTTTGGCTAGTGTAAGATTACCTCAATTTTTTGGACAGAAGATTGTCTAGAGGAATTTAGCACCCTAAAGGAGTTAGCTCTAAGAAAGAAAAGACATCTTGAGGCATGGGGGAGGAGTGAGAAGAAAGACACCAGTAGCCAGAATGCTGCCATAGCGAGCTAACTCAAAAGGGATACAGCAAAGATGGAATGGGCTGTGGGCAGATTTGTAGGGAAAATTTAACTTTGAGGATTTGACATAACTTGCATTTCTGACTGAACACAGCAAGGAGAAGCTACCCATGACCTCCATGGAGGGTGGGACTATAAGGTTGAACAGATTATCATTACTGTCCTTCCCTACTTGTTTCACAGAATGATTTTACCAGTACTTCTGGCTCTCTCTGACAATCCCATCTAATAACCCAGGATCCCATCATAGAGGTGTGGAGGTGGTTCTCAAACTAAGGCCCGCAGGCCAGATGCTGCTGATGAGGACATTTATGAGGCTGGAGGGGTTATGGCAAATGGGCTGAGGAGAGTGTGAGCTTTTGTTTTTACTATAGTCGGGCCCTCCCACAGTCTGAGGGACAGTGAACTGGCCCCCTATTTAAAAAGTTTGAGGACCAAAAATTGCACTTCCCATGATACTGACAATTAATGAGATCATTTTGTATCACAATTCTTGCAATAAGGAATGAATGAAAGAGCATTTATTAAATGTTTATCTTGTACCAAGCACTGTGCTAAAGTGATGGAAATAGAAATGCTACCCCTATACACCCGAAGAAGGTTCCTGCCCTCTAGGAACTTATATTCTAGAAAAAGACAATAATTTTAAGGCAATGGTGGTCAGAGAGGGGTGCTAAAGTCAAAGAAGTCACAGAGATAGTGAACTTGGTCATAGGGCAATTGACTGAAAATAACTTTAACAGAGAAAGGCTGGCAGCATGAGGTAGTGAAGAGAGTATTGGAATTGAAGTCAGAAGACTGAGTTTTGTATCCCAGCTTAATGATTTTTTGAGCAAGTTATTTAACCCCACTGATAAGGATAACAATATTCGCATTATGTACTTATAATTTAAAAAAAAAACTGTTTTGATGGCAAAATTCTCCAAAAGTTTTTGTTCTTAAGTGACATTGTAGTAACTGTATTGACTGACATCATTCTACATGGGCTTCTTAATGAAATATTTAGTCATTCAAAGGAGAGAATACTAATGATATTTAACATTTACATAGCACTTATTATACATCTCTTTCAATCCTCTCAACAATCCTGGGAGATGAGTGTTGTTATTATCTCCATCTTTCAGATGAGGAAATAGCTGCAAATAGAGTGACTTATCCAGGGCCACATGCTGATGTCTGAAGTTATATCTGATCGATTCCATTCACTGTCACCTTGTTCATATATTTTTTTCAGTCGTGTCTGACTCTTTGTGACTCCATTTGGGATTTTCTTGGCAGAAACACTGGAGTAATTTGCCATTTCCTTCCCCAGCTCATTTTACAAATGGGGAAACTGAGGCAAACAGGGTTAAGAGACTTGCACAGGATCACACAGCTAATAAATGTCTGAATTTGAACTAAAAAAGATAAGTCTTCTACATCTGGTACTCTACCCACTCTGCTACCTATCTGCCCAAATATCTACATAGGAAAAACATATTGTTTGGATTATGACCTATAAGTTTAGTGGGCATGTAAATAGCAATTGTTTCTGTTTTTACCAGAAATCCTGATGTCCTTCCCCTTCCAGACTGACTTTTTTTTTTTTTGGCTAAAATAAGTGCCCATTGTCTGCCTCCATTCTTACCTACTTTAATCCTTGAGGATTGCCACAGTCAAACTGAAACCCACCACATCCAGTCATCTTGATGTATCTAGTCACTAGATCCAGATGGCTGGATCTAGGAGAAAGTGAGACAGGTAATCTTGCCCAGCCTTCCCTCACTTAAATCCAACTCAAGAGTTGGATCATGGCATCACCTCCCTGAAGTCATGGTCCTCTTCCAGAAAAAGAGAAAAGAACTCTTCTTCCCCTAATAAGCACCTCTTTCCCTAGACAGCTAGTCAAAAAGCATCCAATAGTTAACAATAGAACTAAATCATTCATGTGGTGATTTAAAGCTTACAAAGTACTTTACATAGTCTTTGATCTTCACCACAATCCAATTAGGTGCTATTATTATGCCCATTTTACTGATGCAGAGACTGAAGCACATAGAGGATAAATCTTTTGCCCTTTTGACACAGTTAAATCTGAGGATTTGCCTCAGATCTTCATTTCAGTTCATAATCTTTATTCACTGTACCTGATAACTGCTTATTTATTTCCCCAATTGGAATCCTTTTCATTCTCTTGTATATCTTGTAATTCAATTGGTTTCAGTTGCATTCTATTCTTTGTGACTCCATTTGGGATTTTCTAAGGTCAGATACTAGAGTGGTTTGTTCTTTCTCCAGATTATTTTACAGGTGAGGAAATTGAAGTAAATGATATTAAGTGACTTAGGGTCACATGGTTAATAAGTGTATGAAATGGAATTTGAATTCAGGCCCCCTTATCCAATATGCCAATGTGCAACTACCTGCCACCTAATTGCCCCTCTCTATGTGTATATCCATGTATTGATGAGGTCTAGAATAGGGCTATCTAAATGAAATTAGGGTTTAATTGAGGTCTAGCGGCAGGTTTGGGGTACAGGGAGTCAAATAGAGTTTCCCTTTAACCCCTTTGAATTGGGCGCAAAAATATAGAGTTAAATGAGGTTTGATAGTGGCCCAAAAGTCCCCTGTAAAGGAATTTACAGACCCGAAAACCTAGATTGATAAAAGAGGTTTATTATGGGGTTTGGAAGTAAGGTTGAAGTCTAGTTAGTAAAGTTGAAGGTAGAGATAAGTGGGCACCGGAAACAGTATTCCAGTGGGCAGAGATCCTTGGCATGCCAAGCATAAGGCTGACATGTTTGGGACCTCTGAAAAGAGAAAACTCCAGTTTGGCTCTTTAATAATGAGAGATTTAACTAAAGGGGAATGTGGATGGAGTCCCAAGTTGGCTCAGATCCCATGGGGGCTGGGAGAGCCAGGATCTTCTATTGCAATTCAAAAGGGTGCTTTTGACCAGGATTTATGAATCAAAAGTCCTAGATTCAAAAGCCCCTAGGAGGGGTTGGGAATCAGAAAGGAATAAATCCATCTGAAAGGATTAGTTTGTTAAAGGACCAGAACACAAGTCATTCCCCACTCAAACAGTTACAATTTAAATTCATTTAAGGAGGGGAAAAAAAAAAAAAAAAAGACTTGGGGCAGAGTCTCTTATTGAGGCAGAATTGAAGATTTTCTCCTTCAAGGATCTTCAGAGTTTTAGGTCCCCTCTTCATTCCCCCCTCAAGCAGTCACCTCCAAATGCATGTGGGAAAAGGAGCTACAATCTCCTCTTAATTGCTTCAAGTTGGCAAGAGTCATAGAGATTTGGGGGTTCATGCCAGGAGGTGAGGCATAAGGTGTGGGGGATGGCAGCAGGGCATCAAAGGAGTGTTTGTCCTGGTCAGTCATCCCATGTTCTCCAGGCTGAAGGGCAGTAGAGGATCCAAAGTTTGAAGCCTAGAGAAAACAGATCTCGTGAGCAGATTAAAAATGGGGGGTCATCCAGGGTGGAGATGGTGACTTTGAAGAATGGGGAAATGCATCAGGTCCATCCTGTGGGCTGCTAGTAGAATGCTGATGGCTATCAAAGAGAAGTAGGAGAAAATGCTGAGATAAAAGATTATTTGTCTATAGTAAAAGGTGTTAAGTAGCCTAGAGTTTAACATAGAGTTTAATTTCTCCAGAGGTTAGGATTAAAGGGTGTGGACTCAGAAGTCAGGGGAGGCAGGAGGCCTTGATATTTACTCAAGATAAGAACGAAGTTTAAGCTTTTGGAAATCTTTTAACTGTGCTGCTTTTCTTTAAAAAAAAAAAAAAAAAAAAAAAAAAAAAAAAAGAGTTGGTTCCTCAATAAGCAAAGATCCTGAATCTTCCCTCCTACTTCCCCACTCTTATGGGGAGGGGTGGAAGGGGTCAGAGGGGGTGCCAAGCATCACCATTGTCTAGGAAGCTTACCAGCCTCTGAGGTGTTCAGCCTGTCCTGGGATAAAAGGGGAAACAGGGCCAGACCCCAAATCCTACCAGGGAGCAGGATGCCAGGGGACCAGTTCAGCCCCTATGGTGTTCGCTGATGTAGTTTCTACAGTTTTCCCCCTGCTCAAACTCAGGATAATGAGGGAAAGGAAAGGGGGAGCCCCATTTCTCGGCTCATAGATAATCCCATGAGGCGCAGTGTCCTCTGTAAAATAAATGTACAGGCCCGAAAACCCAGATTAAAAAGTTTATTGTAGAAATTTGGAAATAAAGTTCAGTTATAAAGACACCAGGGCCAAAGGTAGCCGCTGGACAGATAGGAACCCTTACATAGCTGGAAGGATACCATGTGTTGTCTGGGAGGGCTTCTGCAATGAAGGCGGTCTGGCTAGTTTCTTTTATACCCAAAAGATTGTGGGCAGGTCCAAGTTCTGGCGGGCTTTTCAGTTAGCTCAGATCAGGTGAGGGCTGGGGGAAGCTGAGCTGAGGGTGGGGGCTGGGCCCGGATATTCAAAGGGTGCCTTTGACCAGGATTTATGAATCAAGGTCAGCCATGGGTTGGGCCATGAGAAAGGAATCTTAAAGGGACCTCCACCCTCATCAAGGACAGAGACTGATGTCCTCGGACAGTTTCCTACAGGCCCAAGTCTGGAAGAGATTTGTATTAAAAGAAAAGCACATCCACTCTGTTTCTTTCAGGAGGCAGAAGTTGCCCTGAGAAGAAGAGAGCTGAGATCTCAGGTTAGAGTTAAAGGGAAACCAACAGGTATTAGCAGCAGAGTAAAAGAAACATCGTGGGCTCAAAATGATCTCCTCTAGTTTTGGCTTGGCCTTGGACCCCAGAAAAAAAGGTTGAAGGGGTGAATGGATCCCAGGTCTCATCAGGTTGAGTTTTTAGCTTTGAAAGAGACTAGTGTACTGGGTGTGATTTGGCTCCCAGCTTTTTGCTTGAGGGCAGAGGTATAGCATCAGTCCCAGGGTTTGAAAGAGAAAAGAATCTCATTTAAAAAAAGACTTGTCCTGAGGGTGGAGAGAGATTGGAATTCAGCTAATCTATTCGATTTCAGGTTTTGAGATTGAGGTATTTTTCTCAAGCCCAGTGTTTGTCTGCATTTAGAGACTGCGTAAAAGGAGAATCTCTAGGCATGGAGGAGGGAAGCTGATCCATCTTTGCCACAAGCTGAGAACTTTCCAATTCCATAGCAAAAAGACAAAAACAAAAACAAAAACAAAAAAAACAACCCCCCCAAAAAACCCCCAAAACCACTCAAGACGTCCTCAGTTGTTCTTCCTTATCTCTATCCTCCAAGAATATTGTTTAAATTTCACATCCCTCTATTCTTGGTAATCTGAAAAAGCTTCTCAAGTAGCTCCCAATTGTATTTTTAAAAATTATTTTAATTCATAATCATTATTAATTAGTAATTTTTGATAGGTGAATCATCACCAATCAATAAAAATAGTGGCTGATATTTTCTACGTGGAACAAATTCCTCGCCTGTGATTACACTCTTGAGATTCCATGAAGTTAACACTACTTGTCTTATTACTGAAATGATAATCACATCTCTTGAATCTATCACTAACTTATGTCTTCCTCTTCTCATATCCATTTTCTGAGTGGCAGATCCCAGCTTTATAGCCTTCCTCCTTATGATTCTTAGTCAGGTCCTAAGAGGTAGAGCTTCATCTCACTTTCTGGAAGTAAAAAGGGAAGCAAAGAAAGATCAAAATTCTCTTTTTTGCTGCAAATAGGGAAGGCAGACTGGTATTCTCCATCAGAATCCTAGCTAGATAATGTCTTTGTGATCTGCTATTAAGCCAAGTCCCCTTTGCTGCACATATGGGCTAGTGCAGTGTCCCCAGATTTAATCTTTTTTTATTTAAGTAATCCTTATAACCTTTGTATGTATTTCTGTCAGACATCTTCCAAATCCCAATCACCATTTTCATCACAAATTTTTTGTTTCATAAATTCATAGACCATAGGGTCAGGAGGGAATGTTTCTTGTATTTGTAATTCTTATTGATTAATAGATAAGAGAGTTGTAAGTCACCTGAGGAGTCATCTGACTGAATCCTTAGAAGGAGGAAAGAAAAACAATACAGGTGGCCTCCAACACTTCAGCAAAATGAAGTATAAAATCCTTTCTACTTTGCAGTTCTTGAGTAGCTAGCATCTGCAACAAATATAAAACTTTCTAAATGTTAAATTTTCCTTTTCTTTCTTTAAACAAAGATTATTGTATTTCCTGGAGTTATTATTTTGCTTTCTGAACACCAAATGGCTGGCTAAAATCTTTCCCCTACTTTAGTTTTCCCTACTTTGAAAGATATTAGTATTGGAATAGAATCTTTATTAATACTGCTCCTTCTCTGAAAGGTCTGATTATTAAGGCCCAATTTCTACTTAAAGAAAGACATATTCTTGGATTGGAAAGTTGTCAATTCTCTGAGAGCCTCCCCAGCTGTGGAGCATCTGAAGGAGTTGCAGGGCAGCCTTTTCTGACACAGGTGTTGCAGATTGGGAATGAAATAAATTGGAGGCAGAGGGAGGAGAAGAGAGGTCAGACAAGGCAATGGCCTCTCAGGAAAGAGGTCAGAGAACAGCAACTGCCTGTCAGTCTTCTTGTATCATCCTCTCACAAGAGTAGATCCATTCTGAGTTGGATCTCCAGCAGCCACTGTCAGGTAGCTCGTGTGTATTCCAGCAGCTCTCTTGTGTGTCCAACATATGGCATCTGAACATGGGGTAAGAATTACAAGAAGAACTAGAGCTGTTCAGGAGAAGGATCCTTCCAGAATTAAGGAAGAAGAGCCCTGGTAAGAATTTTTTATTCGGGGTTATTAAATGGGCCAATACATCAAAGGACCGGGCCAGGACACTTATTGCCGAGGCTAACGTTTCTAATACAATATTGAATTGTAATGGTGATAGTGGGCAACCTTGTTTCACCCCTGATCTTACTGGGAAAGGTTCCAATTTATCCTTATTACATATGATACTTACTGATGGTTTTAAATATATGCTCCTGACTATTTTAAGGAATAGTCCATTTATTCCTATACTCTCAAGTGTTTTTAGTAGGAATGGATGTTGGATTTTATCAAATGCTTTTTCTGCATGCATTGAGATGATCACATGGTTCTTGTTAATTTGATTATTAATATGGTCAGTTATACTAATTGTTTTCCTAATATTAAACCAGCCCTGAATTCCTGGTATAAATCCTACTTGATCATGGAATTTGGTAGGACTCCTTCATCTCCTATTTTTTTCAAATAGTTTATGTAACATTGGGGCAAATTGTTCTTTGAATGTTTGGTAGAATTCACATGTAAATCCATCTGGCCTTGAGGATTTTTTCTTAAGGAGTTGATTAATATCTTGTTCTATTTCTTTTTCTGAAATGAAATATTTAAGCAATGTACTTTTTCCTTTGTTAATCTGGGAAGCCTGTATTTTTGGAAGTAGTCATCCATTTCACTTAGGTTATCAAATTTATTGGCATAAAGTTGGGCAAAGTAACTCCTTATTATTGCTCTAATTTCCTCTTCCTTGGTGGAAAGTTCCCCCTTTTCATTTTTTATTTTTATTTATTTATTTAAATTTTTAAAATTTTTTTTTTTAAATTTTTATTTTATTTTATAGTTATAACATTTTTTTGACAGTACATATGCATGGGTAATTTTTTACAACATTATCCCTTGCACTTACTTCTATTCAGATTTTTTCCCTTCCTCCCCCAACCCCCTCCCCCAGATGGCAAGCAGTCTTATATATGTTAAATATATTACAGTATATTCTAGATACAATATATGTGTGTAGAACCGAATTTTTTGTTGCACAGGAAGAATTGGATTCAGAAGGTAAAAATAACAGTTTACATTCATTTCCCAGTGTTCCTTTTCTGGATGTAGCTGGTTCTGTCTATCATTAATCAATTGGAATTGGATTAGCTCTTCTCTATGTTGAAGAAATCCACTTCCATCAGCATACGTCCTTGTACAGTATCATTGTTGAAGTGTATAATGATCTTCTGGTTCTGCTCGTTTCACTCAGCATCAGTTGATGTAAGTCTCTCCAAGCCTCTCTGTATTTCTCCTGTTGGTCATTTCTCATAGAACAATAATATTCCATAACATTCATATACCATAGTTTACCCAACCATTCTCCAATTGATGGACATCCATTCATCTTCCAGCTTCTAGCCACTATGTAAAGGGCTGCCACAAACATTTTGGCACATACAGGACCCTTTCCCTTCTTTAGTAGTTCCTTGGGGTATAAGCCCAGTAGTAGTATGGCTGGGTCAAAGGGTATGCACATTTTGATAACTTTTTGGGCATAATTCCAGATTGTTCTCCAGAATGGTTGGATTCTTTCACAACTCCACCAACAATGCATCAGTGTCCCAGTTTTCCCACAGCCCCTCCAACATTCATCGTTATTTGTTCCTGTCATCTTAGCCAATCTGACAGGTGTGTAATGATACCTCAGAGTTGTCTTAATTTGCATTTCTCTGATCAATAGTGATTTGGAACACTCTTTCATATGAGTGGAAATAGTTTTAATTTCATCATCTGAAAATTGTCTGTTCATATCCTTTGACCATTTATCAATTGGAGAATGGCTTGATTTCTTATAAATTAAAGTCAATTCTCTATATATTTTGGAGATGAGGCCTTTATCAGAACCTTTAACTGTAAAAATTTTTTCCCAATTTGTTACTTCCCTTCTAATCTTGTTTGCATTAGTTTTGTTTGCGCAGAAACTTTTTAATTTGGTGTAATCAAAATGTTCTATTTTGTGATCAATAATGGTCTCTAGTTCTCCCTTGGACACAAACTCCTTCCTCCTCCACAAGTCTGAGAGGTAAACCATCCCATGTTCCTCCAATTTATTTATGATTTCGTTCTTTATGCCTAAATCTTGGACCCATTTTGATCTAATCTTAGTATGTGGTGTTAAATGTGGGTCCATGCCTAGTTTCTGCCATACTAATTTCCAGTTTTCCCAGCAGTTTTTGTCAAATAATGAATTCTTATCCCAAAATTTGGGATCTTTGGGTTTGTCAAAGATTAGATTGCTATTTTTATTCACTATCTTGCCCTGTAAACCTAACCTATGCCACTGATCAACTAGTCTATTTCTTAGCCAATACCAAATGGTTTTGGTGATTGTTGCTTTATAATATAGCTTTAAATCAGGTACACTTAGACCACCTTCCTCTGACTTTTTTTTCATTAGTTCCCTTGCAATTCTCGACCTTTTATTCTTCCATATGAATTTTGTTGTTATTTTTTCTAGGTCATTAAAATAGTTTCTTGGGAGTCTGATTGGTATAGCACTAAATAAATAGATTAGTTTGGGGAGTATTGTCATCTTTATTATATTCGCTCGGCCTATCCAAGAACACTGAATGTCTTTCCAATTATTTAAATCTGACTTTATTTTTGTGGCAAGTGTTTTGTAATTTTGCTCATATAATTCCTGACTCTCCTTTGGTAGATATATCCCCAAATATTTGATACTATCGACTGTTATTTTGAATGGAATTTCTCTTTGTATCTCTTGCTGTTGGATTGTGTTGGTAATGTATAAAAATCCTGAGGATTTATGTGGATTTATTTTGTATCCTGCGACTTTGCTAAAATTCTGAATTATTTCTAATAGCTTTTTAGCAGAGTCTTTGGGGTTCTCTAAGTATACCATCATGTCATCTGCGAAAAGTGACAATTTGATTTCTTCATTTCCTACTCTAATTCCTTGGATCTCTTTCTCGGCTCTTATTGCCAAGGCTAGAGTTTCTAGTACTATATTGAATAGTAATGGTGATAGTGGGCAACCTTGTTTCACTCCTGATCTTACAGGGAAAGGTTCCAGTTTATCACCATTACATATGATGTTTACTGAAGGTTTTAAATATATGCTCCTTATTATTTTAAGGAATAGTCCATTTATTCCTGTACTCTCAAGCGTTTTTAGTAGGAATGGATGTTGGATTTTATCAAATGCCTTTTCTGCATCTATTGAGATGATCATATGGTTTTTATTAATTTGATTATTAATATGGTCAATTATACTAATAGTTTTCCTAATATTAAACCAGCCCTGCATTCCTGGTATAAATCCCACTTGGTCATAGTGTATTATCCTGGGGATGATTTTCTGAAGTCTATTTGCTAATATCTTATTTAAGATTTTAGCATCAATATTCATTAAGGAAATTGGTCTATAGTTTTCTTTCTCAGTTTTCGATCTACCTGGTTTAGGTATCAGTACCATGTCTGTGTCATAGAAGGAATTTGGTAGGACTCCTTCAATCCCTATTTTTTCAAATAGTTTACATAGCATTGGAGTTAGTTGTTCTTTAAATGTTTGGTAGAATTCACCTGTAAATCCATCTGGTCCTGGGGACTTTTTCTTAGGAAGTTGGTTAATAGCTTGGTCTATTTCTTTTTCTGAGATGGGACTATTTAGACTAGTTACTTCTTCCTCTGTTAATCTGGGCAAGCTGTATTTTTGAAGGTATTCTTCCATTTCATTTAAGTTATCGAATTTATCGGCATAAAGTTGAGCAAAGTAGCTCCTAAGTATTGTTCTAATTTCCTCTTCATTAGTGGTGAGTTCACCCTTTTCATTTTCAAGACTATCAATTTGCTTTTTCTCTTTTCTTTTTTTAATCAGGTTTACTAAGGGTTTGTCTATTTTGTTGGTTTTTTCATAAAACCAACTCTTAGTTTTATTAATTAATTCAATAGTTTTTTTACTTTCAATTTTATTAATCTCACCTTTTATTTTTTGAATTTCAAGTTTTGTGTTTGTCTGGGGGTTTTTAATTTGTTCCTTTTCTAGCAATTTTAGTTGTAAACCCAATTCGTTGGCCCTCTCTTTCTCTATTTTATGCAAGTAGGCCTGTAGAGATATAAAACTTCCCCTAATTACTGCTTTGGCTGTATCCCACACATTTTGGTATGATGTCTCATTATTGTCATTTTCTTGGGTGAAGTTATTGTGTCTATGATTTGCTGTTTTACCCAATCATTCTTTAGTATAAGATTATTTAGTTTCCAATTATTTTTTGGTCTATTTTCCCCTGGCTTTTTATTAAATGTTATTTTGATTGCATTATGGTCTGAAAAGGATGCATTTACTATTTCTGCCTTACTGCATTTGATTTTGAGGTTTTTATGCCCTAGTATGTGATCAATTTTTGTATAGGTTCCATGAACTGCTGAGAAGAAAGTATACTCCTTTCTGTCTCCATTTAGCTTTCGCCAAAGATCTATCATATCAAACTTTTCTAGTATTCTATTTACCTCTTTGACTTCTTTCTTATTTATTTTGTGGTTTGATTTATCTAATTCTGAGAGTGCAAAGTTGAGATCTCCCGCTATTATAGTTTTGCTGTCTATTTCTCCTTGCAGCTCTCTCAATTTCTCTTTTAAGAATTTAGATGCTGTACCACTTGGTGCATATATGTTTAATATTGATACTGCTTCATTATTGATGCTATCCTTTAGCAGGATATAATGCCCTTCCTTATCTCTTTTAATTAGATCAGTTTTTGTTTTTGCTTGATCTGAGATGAGGATGGCTACCCCTGCTTTTTTTGGCTTTGCCTGAAGCATAGTAGATTCTGCTCCACCCTTTTACTTTTAGTTTGAATGTATCACCCTGTTTCAGGTGTGTTTCCTGTAAACAACATATAGTAGGATTCTGACTTTTAATCCAGTCTGCTAACTGTTTCCTCTTTATGAGGCAGTTTGCCCCATTCACATTTATGGTTAAAAGGACTAATTCTACATTGCTTGCCATCCTATTAACCCCTACTTATGCTTTTTCCCCTTTCCTTCCCTCTTACCCCCCTACCCAGTATTAAACTTGTGAACACAACTTGCTTTTCACAGCCCTCCCTTTTTAGTATCCCTCCCCCACTTTAAAGTTCCTCCCTTTATTTTACCCCTTTTCCTCACAATTTCTGTATTCCCTTCCCTTTAGCTTACTCCTTCCCTCTCACTTTTCAATGAAGTGGAAGAAGTTTCACCATAAATCGAATATGTCTATTGATACACACTATATTCATTTCCCTCCTTTCTTTCTCTCAGATATAATAGGTTACCTTTGCCTCTTCATGAAATGTAGTACCATCACTTTACACTTTTTTATGATATAATTTCCTTTCCACCTCTAGTTTCTAGGGCAAATTATACATATGTTCTTTACATATTTTTATGGCAGAAGTATAGTTCTCAAGATTTCTTTTTACCTTTTTAGAAATCTCTTGAGTTCTGTATTTGAAGATCAAACATTTTATATAGGTCTGGGTTTTTTCATCAAGAATAGACGGAATTCATTTATTTCGTTAAATGTCCATCTTCTTCCCTGGAAAACGAAGCTCATTCTTGCTGGGTAAGTTATTCTTGGCTGCATACCAAGTTCCTTAGCCTTTCGGAATATCATGTTCCAAGCCCTTCGTTCTTTTAATGTGGACCCTGCTAGATCCTGGGTTATCCTTATTGTGGATCCTCCATATCTGAATTGTTTTTTTCTAGCAGCTTCCAATATCTTTTCCTTTGTCTGATGGTTCTTGAACTTGGCCACTATATTTCTTGGCGTTTTGATTTTAGGGTCCCTTTCAGTAGGTGATCGATGAATTTTTTCAATGTCTATTTTACCCTCTGTTTCCAAAACGTCTGGGCAGTTCTCTTTGATAATTTCCTCGAAAATGATGTCCAAGCTCTTTTTTTCCTCCCATTTTTCAGGGAGTCCGATTATTCTCAAATTGTCTCTCCTGGATCTGTTTTCCAGGTCTGTTGTCTTTCTGGTAAGGTACTTGACAGTCTTTTCTTTTTTTTTTTTTTTTTTTTTTTTTTTTGCAATTAATTCTTGGCTTTATTTATGCCATCTATTCAGCAGGTCTATTTTTCTGTTATAATTCTGCTGGTATTCTTTTTTTTTTTTTTTCTTTTTTTTTTTTTTAAATTTTTTTATTTTATTTTATAATTATAACATTTTTTGACAGTACATATGCATGGGTAATTTTTTACAACATTATCCCTTGCACTTACTTCTATTCAGATTTTTTCCCTTCCTCCCCCAACCCCCTCCCCCAGATGGCAAGCAGTCTTATATATGTTAAATATATTACAGTATAATTTAGATACAATATATGTGTGTAGAACCGAATTTTTTGTTGCACAGGAAGAATTGGATTCAGAAGGTAAAAATAACAGTTTACATTCATTTCCCAGTGTTCCTTTTCTGGATGTAGCTGGTTCTGTCCATCATTAATCAATTGGAATTGGATTAGCTCTTCTCTATGTTGAAGATATCCACTTCCATCAGCATACATCCTCGTACAGTATCATTGTTGAAGTGTATAATGATCTTCTGGTTCTGCTCATTTCACTCAGCATCAGTTGATGTAAGTCTCTCCAAGCCTCTCTGTATTTCTCCTGTTGGTCATTTCTTATAGAACAATAATATTCCATAACATTCATATACCATAGTTTACCCAACCATTCTCCAATTGATGGACATCCATTCATCTTCCAGCTTCTAGCCACTATGAAAAGGGCTGCCACAAACATTTTGGCACATACAGGACCCTTTCCTTTCTCTAGTAGTTCCTTGGGGTATAAGCCCAGTAGTAGTATGGCTGGGTCAAAGGGTATGCACATTTTGATAACTTTTTGGGCATAATTCCAGATTGCTCTCCAGAATGGTTGGATTCTTTCACAACTCCACCAACAATGCATCAGTGTCCCAGTTTTCCCACAGCCCCTCCAACATTCATCGTTATTTGTTCCTGTCATCTTAGCCAATCTGACAGGTGTGTAATGATACCTCAGAGTTGTCTTAATTTGCATTTCTCTGATCAATAGTGATTTGGAACACTCTTTCATATGAGTGGAAATAGTTTTAATTTCATCATCTGAAAATTGTCTGTTCATATCCTTTGACCATTTATCAATTGGAGAATGGCTTGATTTCTTATAAATTAAAGTCAATTCTCTATATATTTTGGAGATGAGGCCTTTATCAGAACCTTTAACTGTAAAAATTTTTTCCCAATTTGTTACTTCCCTTCTAATCTTGTTTGCATTAGTTTTGTTTGCGCAGAAACTTTTTAATTTGGTGTAATCAAAATGTTCTATTTTGTGATCAATAATGGTCTCTAGTTCTCCCTTGGACACAAACTCCTTCCTCCTCCACAAGTCTGAGAGGTAAACCATCCCATGTTCCTCCAATTTATTTATGATTTCGTTCTTTATGCCTAAATCTTGGACCCATTTTGATCTAATCTTAGTATGTGGTGTTAAATGTGGGTCCATGCCTAGTTTCTGCCATACTAATTTCCAGTTTTCCCAGCAGTTTTTGTCAAATAATGAATTCTTATCCCAAAATTTGGGATCTTTGGGTTTGTCAAAGATTAGATTGCTATTTTTATTCACTATCTTGCCCTGTAAACCTAACCTATGCCACTGATCAACTAGTCTATTTCTTAGCCAATACCAAATGGTTTTGGTGATTGTTGCTTTATAATATAGCTTTAAATCAGGTACACTTAGACCACCTTCCTCTGACTTTTTTTTCATTAGTTCCCTTGCAATTCTCGACCTTTTATTCTTCCATATGAATTTTGTTGTTATTTTTTCTAGGTCATTAAAATAGTTTCTTGGGAGTCTGATTGGTATAGCACTAAATAAATAGATTAGTTTGGGGAGTATTGTCATCTTTATTATATTCGCTCGGCCTATCCAAGAACACTGAATGTCTTTCCAATTATTTAAATCTGACTTTATTTTTGTGGCAAGTGTTTTGTAATTTTGCTCATATAATTCCTGACTCTCCTTTGGTAGATATATCCCCAAATATTTGATACTATCGACTGTTATTTTGAATGGAATTTCTCTTTGTATCTCTTGCTGTTGGATTGTGTTGGTAATGTATAAAAATCCTGAGGATTTATGTGGATTTATTTTGTATCCTGCGACTTTGCTAAAATTCTGAATTATTTCTAATAGCTTTTTAGCAGAGTCTTTGGGGTTCTCTAAGTATACCATCATGTCATCTGCGAAAAGTGACAATTTGATTTCTTCATTTCCTACTCTAATTCCTTGGATCTCTTTCTCGGCTCTTATTGCCAAGGCTAGAGTTTCTAGTACTATATTGAATAGTAATGGTGATAGTGGGCAACCTTGTTTCACTCCTGATCTTACAGGGAAAGGTTCCAGTTTATCACCATTACATATGATGTTTACTGAAGGTTTTAAATATATGCTCCTTATTATTTTAAGGAATAGTCCATTTATTCCTGTACTCTCAAGCGTTTTTAGTAGGAATGGATGTTGGATTTTATCAAATGCCTTTTCTGCATCTATTGAGATGATCATATGGTTTTTATTAATTTGATTATTAATATGGTCAATTATACTAATAGTTTTCCTAATATTAAACCAGCCCTGCATTCCTGGTATAAATCCCACTTGGTCATAGTGTATTATCCTGGGGATGATTTTCTGAAGTCTATTTGCTAATATCTTATTTAAGATTTTAGCATCAATATTCATTAAGGAAATTGGTCTATAGTTTTCTTTCTCAGTTTTCGATCTACCTGGTTTAGGTATCAGTACCATGTCTGTGTCATAGAAGGAATTTGGTAGGACTCCTTCAATCCCTATTTTTTCAAATAGTTTACATAGCATTGGAGTTAGTTGTTCTTTAAATGTTTGGTAGAATTCACCTGTAAATCCATCTGGTCCTGGGGACTTTTTCTTAGGAAGTTGGTTAATAGCTTGGTCTATTTCTTTTTCTGAGATGGGACTATTTAGACTAGTTACTTCTTCCTCTGTTAATCTGGGCAAGCTGTATTTTTGAAGGTATTCTTCCATTTCATTTAAGTTATCGAATTTATCGGCATAAAGTTGAGCAAAGTAGCTCCTAAGTATTGTTCTAATTTCCTCTTCATTAGTGGTGAGTTCACCCTTTTCATTTTCAAGACTATCAATTTGCTTTTTCTCTTTTCTTTTTTTAATCAGGTTTACTAAGGGTTTGTCTATTTTGTTGGTTTTTTCATAAAACCAACTCTTAGTTTTATTAATTAATTCAATAGTTTTTTTACTTTCAATTTTATTAATCTCACCTTTTATTTTTTGAATTTCAAGTTTTGTGTTTGTCTGGGGGTTTTTAATTTGTTCCTTTTCTAGCAATTTTAGTTGTAAACCCAATTCGTTGGCCCTCTCTTTCTCTATTTTATGCAAGTAGGCCTGTAGAGATATAAAACTTCCCCTAATTACTGCTTTGGCTGTATCCCACACATTTTGGTATGATGTCTCATTATTGTCATTTTCTTGGGTGAAGTTATTGTGTCTATGATTTGCTGTTTTACCCAATCATTCTTTAGTATAAGATTATTTAGTTTCCAATTATTTTTTGGTCTATTTTCCCCTGGCTTTTTATTAAATGTTATTTTGATTGCATTATGGTCTGAAAAGGATGCATTTACTATTTCTGCCTTACTGCATTTGATTTTGAGGTTTTTATGCCCTAGTATGTGATCAATTTTTGTATAGGTTCCATGAACTGCTGAGAAGAAAGTATACTCCTTTCTGTCTCCATTTAGCTTTCGCCAAAGATCTATCATATCAAACTTTTCTAGTATTCTATTTACCTCTTTGACTTCTTTCTTATTTATTTTGTGGTTTGATTTATCTAATTCTGAGAGTGCAAAGTTGAGATCTCCCGCTATTATAGTTTTGCTGTCTATTTCTCCTTGCAGCTCTCTCAATTTCTCTTTTAAGAATTTAGATGCTGTACCACTTGGTGCATATATGTTTAATATTGATACTGCTTCATTATTGATGCTATCCTTTAGCAGGATATAATGCCCTTCCTTATCTCTTTTAATTAGATCAGTTTTTGTTTTTGCTTGATCTGAGATGAGGATGGCTACCCCTGCTTTTTTTGGCTTTGCCTGAAGCATAGTAGATTCTGCTCCACCCTTTTACTTTTAGTTTGAATGTATCACCCTGTTTCAGGTGTGTTTCCTGTAAACAACATATAGTAGGATTCTGACTTTTAATCCAGTCTGCTAACTGTTTCCTCTTTATGAGGCAGTTTGCCCCATTCACATTTATGGTTAAAAGGACTAATTCTACATTGCTTGCCATCCTATTAACCCCTACTTATGCTTTTTCCCCTTTCCTTCCCTCTTACCCCCCTACCCAGTATTAAACTTGTGAACACAACTTGCTTTTCACAGCCCTCCCTTTTTAGTATCCCTCCCCCACTTTAAAGTTCCTCCCTTTATTTTACCCCTTTTCCTCACAATTTCTGTATTCCCTTCCCTTTAGCTTACTCCTTCCCTCTCACTTTTCAATGAAGTGGAAGAAGTTTCACCATAAATCGAATATGTCTATTGATACACACTATATTCATTTCCCTCCTTTCTTTCTCTCAGATATAATAGGTTACCTTTGCCTCTTCATGAAATGTAGTACCATCACTTTACACTTTTTTATGATATAATTTCCTTTCCACCTCTAGTTTCTAGGGCAAATTATACATATGTTCTTTACATATTTTTATGGCAGAAGTATAGTTCTCAAGATTTCTTTTTACCTTTTTAGAAATCTCTTGAGTTCTGTATTTGAAGATCAAACATTTTATATAGGTCTGGGTTTTTTCATCAAGAATAGACGGAATTCATTTATTTCGTTAAATGTCCATCTTCTTCCCTGGAAAACGAAGCTCATTCTTGCTGGGTAAGTTATTCTTGGCTGCATACCAAGTTCCTTAGCCTTTCGGAATATCATGTTCCAAGCCCTTCGTTCTTTTAATGTGGACCCTGCTAGATCCTGGGTTATCCTTATTGTGGATCCTCCATATCTGAATTGTTTTTTTCTAGCAGCTTCCAATATCTTTTCCTTTGTCTGATGGTTCTTGAACTTGGCCACTATATTTCTTGGCGTTTTGATTTTAGGGTCCCTTTCAGTAGGTGATCGATGAATTTTTTCAATGTCTATTTTACCCTCTGTTTCCAAAACGTCTGGGCAGTTCTCTTTGATAATTTCCTCGAAAATGATGTCCAAGCTCTTTTTTTCCTCCCATTTTTCAGGGAGTCCGATTATTCTCAAATTGTCTCTCCTGGATCTGTTTTCCAGGTCTGTTGTCTTTCTGGTAAGGTACTTGACAGTCTTTTCTTTTTTTTTTTTTTTTTTTTTTTTTTTTGCAATTAATTCTTGGCTTTATTTATGCCATCTATTCAGCAGGTCTATTTTTCTGTTATAATTCTGCTGGTATTCTTTTTTTTTTTTTTTCTTTTTTTTTTTTTTAAATTTTTTTATTTTATTTTATAATTATAACATTTTTTGACAGTACATATGCATGGGTAATTTTTTACAACATTATCCCTTGCACTTACTTCTATTCAGATTTTTTCCCTTCCTCCCCCAACCCCCTCCCCCAGATGGCAAGCAGTCTTATATATGTTAAATATATTACAGTATAATTTAGATACAATATATGTGTGTAGAACCGAATTTTTTGTTGCACAGGAAGAATTGGATTCAGAAGGTAAAAATAACAGTTTACATTCATTTCCCAGTGTTCCTTTTCTGGATGTAGCTGGTTCTGTCCATCATTAATCAATTGGAATTGGATTAGCTCTTCTCTATGTTGAAGATATCCACTTCCATCAGCATACATCCTCGTACAGTATCATTGTTGAAGTGTATAATGATCTTCTGGTTCTGCTCATTTCACTCAGCATCAGTTGATGTAAGTCTCTCCAAGCCTCTCTGTATTTCTCCTGTTGGTCATTTCTTATAGAACAATAATATTCCATAACATTCATATACCATAGTTTACCCAACCATTCTCCAATTGATGGACATCCATTCATCTTCCAGCTTCTAGCCACTATGAAAAGGGCTGCCACAAACATTTTGGCACATACAGGACCCTTTCCTTTCTCTAGTAGTTCCTTGGGGTATAAGCCCAGTAGTAGTATGGCTGGGTCAAAGGGTATGCACATTTTGATAACTTTTTGGGCATAATTCCAGATTGCTCTCCAGAATGGTTGGATTCTTTCACAACTCCACCAACAATGCATCAGTGTCCCAGTTTTCCCACAGCCCCTCCAACATTCATCGTTATTTGTTCCTGTCATCTTAGCCAATCTGACAGGTGTGTAATGATACCTCAGAGTTGTCTTAATTTGCATTTCTCTGATCAATAGTGATTTGGAACACTCTTTCATATGAGTGGAAATAGTTTTAATTTCATCATCTGAAAATTGTCTGTTCATATCCTTTGACCATTTATCAATTGGAGAATGGCTTGATTTCTTATAAATTAAAGTCAATTCTCTATATATTTTGGAGATGAGGCCTTTATCAGAACCTTTAACTGTAAAAATTTTTTCCCAATTTGTTACTTCCCTTCTAATCTTGTTTGCATTAGTTTTGTTTGCGCAGAAACTTTTTAATTTGGTGTAATCAAAATGTTCTATTTTGTGATCAATAATGGTCTCTAGTTCTCCCTTGGACACAAACTCCTTCCTCCTCCACAAGTCTGAGAGGTAAACCATCCCATGTTCCTCCAATTTATTTATGATTTCGTTCTTTATGCCTAAATCTTGGACCCATTTTGATCTAATCTTAGTATGTGGTGTTAAATGTGGGTCCATGCCTAGTTTCTGCCATACTAATTTCCAGTTTTCCCAGCAGTTTTTGTCAAATAATGAATTCTTATCCCAAAATTTGGGATCTTTGGGTTTGTCAAAGATTAGATTGCTATTTTTATTCACTATCTTGCCCTGTAAACCTAACCTATGCCACTGATCAACTAGTCTATTTCTTAGCCAATACCAAATGGTTTTGGTGATTGTTGCTTTATAATATAGCTTTAAATCAGGTACACTTAGACCACCTTCCTCTGACTTTTTTTTCATTAGTTCCCTTGCAATTCTCGACCTTTTATTCTTCCATATGAATTTTGTTGTTATTTTTTCTAGGTCATTAAAATAGTTTCTTGGGAGTCTGATTGGTATAGCACTAAATAAATAGATTAGTTTGGGGAGTATTGTCATCTTTATTATATTCGCTCGGCCTATCCAAGAACACTGAATGTCTTTCCAATTATTTAAATCTGACTTTATTTTTGTGGCAAGTGTTTTGTAATTTTGCTCATATAATTCCTGACTCTCCTTTGGTAGATATATCCCCAAATATTTGATACTATCGACTGTTATTTTGAATGGAATTTCTCTTTGTATCTCTTGCTGTTGGATTGTGTTGGTAATGTATAAAAATCCTGAGGATTTATGTGGATTTATTTTGTATCCTGCGACTTTGCTAAAATTCTGAATTATTTCTAATAGCTTTTTAGCAGAGTCTTTGGGGTTCTCTAAGTATACCATCATGTCATCTGCGAAAAGTGACAATTTGATTTCTTCATTTCCTACTCTAATTCCTTGGATCTCTTTCTCGGCTCTTATTGCCAAGGCTAGAGTTTCTAGTACTATATTGAATAGTAATGGTGATAGTGGGCAACCTTGTTTCACTCCTGATCTTACAGGGAAAGGTTCCAGTTTATCACCATTACATATGATGTTTACTGAAGGTTTTAAATATATGCTCCTTATTATTTTAAGGAATAGTCCATTTATTCCTGTACTCTCAAGCGTTTTTAGTAGGAATGGATGTTGGATTTTATCAAATGCCTTTTCTGCATCTATTGAGATGATCATATGGTTTTTATTAATTTGATTATTAATATGGTCAATTATACTAATAGTTTTCCTAATATTAAACCAGCCCTGCATTCCTGGTATAAATCCCACTTGGTCATAGTGTATTATCCTGGGGATGATTTTCTGAAGTCTATTTGCTAATATCTTATTTAAGATTTTAGCATCAATATTCATTAAGGAAATTGGTCTATAGTTTTCTTTCTCAGTTTTCGATCTACCTGGTTTAGGTATCAGTACCATGTCTGTGTCATAGAAGGAATTTGGTAGGACTCCTTCAATCCCTATTTTTTCAAATAGTTTACATAGCATTGGAGTTAGTTGTTCTTTAAATGTTTGGTAGAATTCACCTGTAAATCCATCTGGTCCTGGGGACTTTTTCTTAGGAAGTTGGTTAATAGCTTGGTCTATTTCTTTTTCTGAGATGGGACTATTTAGACTAGTTACTTCTTCCTCTGTTAATCTGGGCAAGCTGTATTTTTGAAGGTATTCTTCCATTTCATTTAAGTTATCGAATTTATCGGCATAAAGTTGAGCAAAGTAGCTCCTAAGTATTGTTCTAATTTCCTCTTCATTAGTGGTGAGTTCACCCTTTTCATTTTCAAGACTATCAATTTGCTTTTTCTCTTTTCTTTTTTTAATCAGGTTTACTAAGGGTTTGTCTATTTTGTTGGTTTTTTCATAAAACCAACTCTTAGTTTTATTAATTAATTCAATAGTTTTTTTACTTTCAATTTTATTAATCTCACCTTTTATTTTTTGAATTTCAAGTTTTGTGTTTGTCTGGGGGTTTTTAATTTGTTCCTTTTCTAGCAATTTTAGTTGTAAACCCAATTCGTTGGCCCTCTCTTTCTCTATTTTATGCAAGTAGGCCTGTAGAGATATAAAACTTCCCCTAATTACTGCTTTGGCTGTATCCCACACATTTTGGTATGATGTCTCATTATTGTCATTTTCTTGGGTGAAGTTATTAATTATGTCTATGATTTGCTGTTTTACCCAATCATTCTTTAGTATAAGATTATTTAGTTTCCAATTATTTTTTGGTCTATTTTCCCCTGGCTTTTTATTAAATGTTATTTTGATTGCATTATGGTCTGAAAAGGATGCATTTACTATTTCTGCCTTACTGCATTTGATTTTGAGGTTTTTATGCCCTAGTATATGATCAATTTTTGTATAGGTTCCATGAACTGCTGAGAAGAAAGTATATTCCTTTCTGTCTCCATTTAGCTTTCGCCAAAGATCTATCATATCAAACTTTTCTAGTATTCTATTTACCTCTTTGACTTCTTTCTTATTTATTTTGTGGTTTGATTTATCTAATTCTGAGAGTGCAAGGTTGAGATCTCCCGCTATTATAGTTTTGCTATCTATTTCCTCTTGCAGATCTCTTAATTTCTCTTTTAAGAATTTAGATGCTGCACCACTTGGTGCATACATGTTTAATATTGATACTGCTTCACTATTGATGCTTCCCTTTAGCAGGATATAATGCCCTTCCTTATCTCTTTTAATTAGATCAATTTTTGTTTTTGCTTGATCTGAGATGAGGATGGCTACTCCTGCTTTTTTGGTTTTGCCTGAAGCATAATAGATTCTGCTCCACCCTTTTACTTTTAGTTTGAATGTCTCATCCTGTTTCAGGTGTGTTTCCTGTAAACAACATATAGTAGGATTCTGACTTTTAATCCAGTCTGCTAACTGCTTCCTCTTTATGAGGCAGTTTGCCCCATTCACATTTATGGTTAGAAGGACTAATTCTATATTGCTTGCCATCCTATTAACCCCTGCTTATGCTTTTCCCCTTTCCTTCCCTTTTACCCTCCTATCCAGTATTAAACTGGTAAACACCACTTGCTTTTCACAGCCCTCCCTTTTTACGATCCCTCCCCCACCTTAAAGATCCTCCCCTTATTTTACCCCTTTTCCTCGAAATTACTGTATTCCCTTCCCCTTAGCTTACTCCTTCCCTTTCACTTTTCAATGAAGTGGAAGAAGTTTCACCATAAATCGAATATGTCTATTGATACACGCTATGTTCATCTCCCTCCTTTCTTTCTCTTAGATATAATAGGTTACCTTTGCCTCTTCATGAGATGTAGTACCACCACTTTATACTTTTTTATGATATAATCTCCTTTCCACCTCTAGTTTCTAAGACAAATTGTACATATGTTCTTTACATATTTTTTGGACAGAAGTATAGTTCTCAAGATTTCTTTTTACCTTTTTTAGAAGTCTCTTGAGTTCTGTATTTGAAGATCAAACCTTTTATGTAGGTCTGGTTTTTTCATCAAAAATAGATGGAATTCATTTATTTCGTTAAATGTCCATCTTCTTCCCTGGAAAACGATGCTCATTCTTGCTGGGTAAGTTATTCTTGGCTGCATACCAAGTTCCTTAGCCTTTCGGAATATCATGTTCCAGGCCCTGCGTTCTTTTAATGTGGACGCTGCTAGATCCTGTGTTATCCTTATTGTGGATCCTCTATATCTGAATTGTTTTTTTCTAGCAGCTTCCAATATCTTTTCCTTTGTCTGATGGTTCTTGAACTTGGCCACTATATTTCTTGGCGTTTTGATTTTAGGGTCCCTTTCAGTAGGTGATCGATGAATTTTTTCAATGTCTATTTTACCCTCTGTTTCCAAAACGTCTGGGCAGTTCTCTTTGATAATTTCCTTGAAAATGGTGTCCAAGCTCTTTTTTTCCTCCCATTTTTCAGGGAGTCCGATTATTCTCAAATTGTCTCTCCTGGATCTGTTTTCCAGGTCTGTTGTCTTTCTGGTAAGGTACTTGACAGTCTTTTCAATTGTTTCATTTCTCTGGTTTTGCTTGACTCCCTCTTGGTTTCTCCTTGAGTCATTCATTTCTACTTGTTCCAGTCTAATTTTCAATGATGTATTTTCTTCACTCACTTTTTTTATATCTCTTTGTAATTGTCCAATTGAGTTTTTATCTTCTATGGAATTTTTTTCCATTTTATCCATTTTATTTTTTAGAGAGCTGATTTCTTTTTCCAGCTCTCTAATCCTGTTTTCCTTGGAGTTGTTTACCTTTTCCAGCTCACTAATCCTGTTTTCCTTGGAGTTGTTTACCTTTTCCAGCTCACTAATCTTGTTTCTCAATGATTTGATTTCTTTATCCACTCTGTCTTTGAATGCATGGGATGACTTCTCCAGGCTCTCTTGCCAAGCTTCCCTTTCCTTTTCCATTTTCTCTTCCAGCTCTCTTGTGAGAGCCTTTTTGATTTCCTCTATGAGGTTCTTTTGTATTGAGGAGCAGCTTATATCCCTCCCAGGGGATACATCTGGGGACAGTCTGTTCCTAGTCTCCTCAGCATTTGAAGTCTGCTCCCTCTCCACACAGAAGCTGTCAATGGTTAGAGCCCTTTTGAATTTTTTGTTCATTTTGTCAGAGTAGGAATCAAAGAAAACAAACTGACAAGAGAAACAATTGGTCTGTTTTGCAGGGGATAGGGCTGGATGGTATTTATGGGCTTCCTCTACAGACTGGGGGTAGGGCAGCAGAGAGCCACTAACAGAACAGCAATGACTGTACTGAGTCTGTGCTCTGAGGCTCTGAGAACGCACCGAGTCAGTCCAGGTGGGGGTTGGGGGTGGCCGGGCTCTGAGAGAAGCTGGCTTTCTGGGGTTTTAATCTTCACCTCCGGTATTTACATCCTCTCTGCTGCTCCTGGCTTGCTGCCAAGACGGAGCATCCAAACTGGGGCAAAAGCCTTTTCACAGAAACGGCAGAGATCACACCCCTCCCCCTCCGGTCTGAGCTGTGTGAGCTGCCTGTCTTGCTCTGGCTGTCTGCCCTCAGTCTGCGCCCAGTCTGATTGACCCTCCCCCGAACAAACACAGACCTTTTCTGGCGACTTTCAAGGATGTCTTCTCTTGGTGATAATTTGTGGATTTCTTTCTGGGTCAAGCATTAAGTCAGAGGCTTGTCATGAAGTAAGTTCTGAGAGAAAACGAGGAGCTCAAGCAGCTGTCTGCCTCCACGCCGCCATCTTGGCCGGAAGTCTCTTTGACAGTCTTTTCAATTGTTTCATTTCTCTGGTTTTGCTTGACTCCCTCTTGGTTTCTCCTTGAGTCATTCATTTCTACTTGTTCCAGTCTAATTTTCAATGATGTATTTTCTTCACTCACTTTTTTTATATCTCTTTGTAATTGTCCAATTGAGTTTTTATCTTCTATGGAAATTTTTTCCATTTTATCCATTTTATTTTTTAGAGAGCTGATTTCTTTTTCCAGCTCACTAATCCTATTTTCCTTGGAGTTGTTTACCTTTTCCAGCTCACTAATCTTGTTTCTCAATGATTTGATTTCTTTATCCACTCTGTCTTTGAATGCATGGGATGACTTCTCCAGGCTCTCTTGCCAAGCTTCCCTTTCCTTTTCCCATTTCTCTTCCAGCTCTCTTGTGAGAGCCTTTTTGATTTCCTCTATGAGGTTCTTTTGTATTGAGGAGCAGCTTATATCCCTCCCAGGGGATACATCTGGGGACAGTCTGTTCCTAGTCTCCTCAGCATTTGAAGTCTGCTCCCTCTCCACACAGAAGCTGTCAATGGTTAGAGCCCTTTTGAATTTTTTGTTCATTTTGTCAGAGTAGGAATCAAAGAAAACAAACTGACAAGAGAAACAATTGGTCTGTTTTGCGGGGGATGGGGCTGGATGGTATTTATGGGCTTCCTCTACAGACTGGGGGTAGGGCAGCAGAGAGCCACTAACAGAACAGCAATGACTGTATTGAGTCTGCCCTCTGAGGCTCCGAGAATGCACCGAGTCAGTCCAGGTGGGGGTTGGGGGTGGCCGGGCTCTGAGAGACGCTGGCTTTCTGGGGTTTTAATCTTCACCTCCGGTATTTACACCCTCTCTGCTGCTCCTGGCTTGCTGCCAAGACGGAGCATCCAAACTGGGGCAAAAGCCTTTTCACAGAAACGGCAGAGATCACACCCCTCCCCCTCCGGTCTGAGCTGTGTGAGCTGCCTGTCTTGCTCTGGCTGTCTGCCCTCAGTCTGCGCCCAGTCTGATTGACCCTCCCCCGAGCAAACACAGACCTTTTCTGGAGACTTTCAAGGATGTCTTCTCTTGGTGATAATTTGTGGATTTCTTTCTGGGTCAAGCATTAAGTCAGAGGCTTGTCATGAGGTAAGTTCTGAGAGAAAACGAGGAGCTCAAGCAACTGTCTGCCTCCACGCCGCCATATTGGCCGGAAGTCCCCTTTTCATTTTTTAGACTAACAATTTGATTTTCCTCTTTCCTTTTTCTGATCAGATTTACCAAAGGTTTATCTATTTTATTGGCTTTTTCATAGAACCAACTCTTAGTTTTATTTATTAATTCAATAGGTTTTTTACTTTCAATATTATTGATTTCTCCTTTTAATTTTAGAATTTCAAGTTTAGTATTTGGTTGGGGGCGTTTTAATTTGATCTTTTTCTAGCTTTTTAAGTTGCAGGCCCAATTCATTGATCTTCTCTTTCTCTATTTTATTCAAGTAAGCTTCTAAAGATATAAAATTTCCCTTTATTACTGCTTTAGCTGCATCCCGTAAATTTTGGTTTGATGTCTCATTGTTGTCATTATCTTGGGTGAAATTATTGTTTCTATAATTTGCTGTTTCACCCAATCATTCTTTAAGATGAGATTATTTAGTTTCCAATTACTTTTTGGTCTATTTACCCCTAACTTGTTGAATGTAGTTTTTATTGCATTGTGATCTGAGAAGAAAGCATTTACTATTTCTGCCTTCCTGCATTTAATTTTGAGATCTTTATGTCCTAATATATGGTCAATTTTTGTAAAGGTTCCATGAACTGCTGAAAAGAAAGTATACTCATTTCTATCACCATTCAGTTTTCTCCAAAGATCTATCATACCTAATTTTTCTAATGTTCTATTTACCTCCTTAATTTCTTTCTTTTTGTTTTGTAGTTTGATTTTAGTTCTGAGTGCAAGGTTGAGATCTCCCACTATTATAGTTTTGCTATCTATTTCTTCTTAAACTCTCTTAACTTCTCCTTTAGGAAGTTAGATGCTATACCACTTGGTGCATATATGTTTAGTATTGATATGGCTTCATCTATTCTACCCTTTAGCAGGATATAATTTCCTTCCTTATCTCTTCTAATTAGATCAATTTTTGATTTTGCTTGATTTGAGATAAAGATAGTTACCCCTGCTTTTTTGACTTCACCTGAAGCATAATAGATTCTGCTCCAGCCTTTTGCCTTTACTCTGTATGTATCTCCCTACTTTAAATGTGTTTCCTGTAAACAACATATTGTAGGGTTCTGACTTTTGATCCAGTCTGCTATCCGTCTCCGTTTGATTGGAGAGTTCATTCCATTCACATTTACAGTTAAAATTACTAATTCTTTATTTCCTGCCATCAAAATATCCCTGGGTAATGCTTTTTTTTCCCTTGCCCCCCCCACCCCAAACCCCTTCCCCAGTATTAAACTTATGGGTCCCCCTTGTGTCATGCAGCCCTCCCTCTTTAGTATCCCTCTCTCCTCCCTTCAAATCCCTTCCCCTTTTTTTGTACCCTCACCTTTTTAATGAGGTGAGAGAGAATTCTCTGTAAAACAAATATGTCAATTATTTTCTCTTTGAGACAACTCTGATGAGAGTAAGATTCACACAATGTTCCTCCCCCTCTCTAACTTCCCTCAAATATAATAGGTTTTCTTTGCCCCTTTGTAGGATGATAGTTTCCCTTTTTTTATCTCCCCTTTTCCATTTTTCTCATACTATCCTCTTTTCCATTTCTATTTCCCTTTTTTTTTAATGGAATATCAGTAAAATAAAATTATACATGTGGACTTTATGTATATCCACAACAGAAATACAGTTCTCAAGCATTCCTTTTACCTTTTTCTGCTTCTCTTGGTTGGAGATCAAATTTTTTGTTTAGATCTGGTTTTTTCCTTAGAAACAAATAAAATCCATCTGTTTCATTGAATGTCCATCTTCTTCCATGGAAGAAAATGCTCAGCTTAGCTGGGTAATTTATTCTTGGTTGCATTCCAATTTCTTTTGCCTTTTGGAATATCAGATTCCCGGACCTTCGATCCTTTAGTGTAGATGCAGCCAGATCTTGAGTGACCCTTATTGTGGCACCTTGATATTTGAATTGTTTTTTCCTGGCTACTTGTAAATTTTTTTTTTCCTTAGTCTGCTAATTCTGAAATTTGACTACAATATTCCATGGAGTTTTTTTTTTTTTTTTTTTTTTTTTTTTTTTAGGATCTTTTTTCAGAAGGTGTTTGAATGCTTTCAATGTCTATTTTCCCTTCTGGTTCTGTTACCTCTGGGCAGTTCTCTTTGATGATTTCCTGTAAAATAATATCTAGGCTCTTTTTTTTCATCATAATTTTCTGGAAGTTTAATAATTCTCAGATTATCTCTCCTAGATCTATTTTCCAGGTCTGTTGTTTTTCCAAATAGATATGAAATATTTCTTTCTATTTTTAATTTTTTGGTTTTGCTGTATAACGTGCTCTCCTGGCAGTTACAATTACTATTCTGTCCTAGACCCACCAGAGTACCTTTGACCACTGTCCTTTGCAGTGTGAACTCTACCCGGCTTGCCTCCTCTGAGGCCTTCTAAGGTCTCTGGCCACAATCTCTTGAATCTATAGCTTAATAACCGGTAGCGCACTCAAGAACAGCCACGTGTAGTCTTAAAAGCCTTTATTATACCTACTCACATAATGCCCTGACTTGTTGGTTCCCGAGTGAACACCTGGTCAGAAGACCCATGTGTTCACTACCAAAATCCTTACCTCTTTTGGCTATCCATCTCGGCTTAGCCACCCAGGCTAGGGAGCCAGGGTGAAGAGTGCCAGATTAAAGAGAGCGCTTGCTGCCTGCAGTGGGCTTACATAGGGCCTGTGAGGTTACACACACAGCCAATCAGCGAGAGAGTCACCCATTATGAAGCTATCTCAATATGGCCAGGATCCCGCCCAAGGGCAGTCCTAATATCCACAGAAATTACTTCCGGGTCTCAATGATGCGCTGTGGTGCAGCCCATTTAAAGGCTCCTTACATTGCTGGACTGATTTTTGATGTCTCAGGGAATCATTCATTTCTATTTGTTCAGTTCTAATTTTTAATGAGTTATTTTTTTCATTAGCTTTTTTTTTTTTTTTTTTTTTTTTTTTTTTTTTTTACTTCTTTTTGTAGATGTCCAATTGAGTTTTTAAATGAGTTGTTTTGCTCTATGGAATTTTTTTCCATTTCACTAATTTGTGTGTGTGTGTGTGTGTGTGTGTGTGTGTGTGTGTGTGTGTGTTATTTTCTTTTTCTGATTCACAAATCCTACTTTCCTGGGAGTTCTTTACCTTTTACAATTCACAAATTCTGTTTTCCTGCACTTCCTGTGAATTTTTTACCTTTTCCAGTTTACTTTTTAGGAAGTTGTTACTCTCTTGCATAGCTTCTCTTTCCTTTCCCCATTTTTCTTCTAGCTTTCTATTAAAATTTTTAATAGTCTTTTCTAGGAGAGCCTTTTGTGTTGAGGACCAACAATTGTCTAGAGACTGCTATTGAAAGCAGGTTGAAAACCTGCTCTTTCTGTATAGAAGCTATCCATCGTCCTTTTAGTTTTTTTTTCTTTTTTCTCATTTTTTAAAGCCTGTAGGGTCTGCCTTCAGTGCCAGGAGGTTACCAGCTTCCTCTGCAGAATAGGGATAGGTGTACAGACGGCCTGTCAATGGGCTATAAAGAGTGGCCAGATACGGGAGTGCTCTAGGAAATCGTTCCCCAACAGAAGTGACTCAGGTCTGCACAGCCTGGGTGTGGGGGATGACCTGCTAAGAACCCCACTGTGCGGATTAACGACTGCCCTGAGGCAAGAGTCTAAGAAGTGAAAGGATCACTACTGTAATCCAAAGTTGGCTGTGGGCCTGTGGGTATTGGCAGCTGACCAGCTGAATAGCCCTGTTCAGACATGTGTCTCTGCCCTAGAAACACAGTCACATTGGGGAAGTTCTGTTGCCCCAGGCTTAGCCCCCCGCACTGTGCAGATTAGAGGCTGTGCGGAGCTGCACCCCCTTGCCATGTAGATTTGCAGCTGCCTTGGCCGTGCTTCAGCGTGCAGCTGCACAGTTGTGCTGGTCTATGCTGAGTCACTTCCAGTTTTTTTGGGGGGGTACAGTTCTGGCATTTTTAGAGTACCCTGTACTTCTGGCTCTAATCTTTGTAGTGGTCCCCTGCTTTACAATCAAGACAAAGCAGGCAGCTTATGACAGGGTCGTTTCCACTGTTCTTCTAACCACAGAGGCTACCCCCATCCATCCCTGGTCCAGTCAGGATGCCAGACTTTCCTATCTCCTTGCCTGCTGCTAGTCTGTTCCCGCCCCTCAGGACAAACTTGCTCTGGTGGTCTTCCACATTATCTTTGGCTGGCAAGTTGTTGCACCTTTAATCTTCATGAATTTCACTACTCAAGCACTATTTTTGAGGATAAATTCAAAGATTGGTAATTAGGGCATGACAGGAGCTTAAGAGTATGTGTCTTCACCGCCATATTGGCTCCCATGCATGGGTAATTTTTTTGCAACATTATCCCTTGTACTCACTTCTGTTACAAATTTTCCCCTCCTTCCCTCCACCCCCTTCCCTAGATGGCAGGCAGTTCCATACATGTTAAATGTGTTATAGTATATCCTAGATACAATATATGTGTGCAGAAATGAATTTTTTGTTGCAAAGGAAGAATTGGATTCAGAAGGTAATAATAATAACCTGGGAAGAAAAACAAAAGTGTAAACAGTTTACACTCATTTCCCAGTGTTCCTTCTCTGGGTGTAGCCGATTGTATCGATCGTTGATCTATTGGTACTGAATTAGATTTTCTCTTTGTTGAAGATATCCAATTCCATCAGAATACATCCTCATATAGTGTTTTTGAAGTGTATAATGATCTCCTGGTTCTGCTCATTTCACTCAGCATCAGTTCATGTAAGTCTCTCCAAGCCTCTCTATATTCATCTGGCTAGTTATTTCTTACAGAACAATAATATTCCATAACATTCATATACCATAATTTACCCAACCATTTTCCAATTGATGGGCATCCATTCATTTTTTCTGTTTCTAGCCACTACAAAAAGGGCTGCCACAAACATTTTGGCACATACAGGTCCCTTTCCCTTCTTTAGTATTTCTTTGGGGCATTAATAGTTTCAAATAAACATGTGGTTTTCTTTTCAGTTAATCTCTGAAATTATTCACTTCCAGGGAGGAGATTGAATTAATGGATGAGATTCTACCTTGTTTCTCCTGGAACCATAGTTAAAATTTCTCCAAAAATTTAGAAATGAGAGGACTACGACATTCCTGAGGTCACAGAGTGATGGAAACGAAACCAGCACATTGGAGTGGAATCACAAAGATAAGGTTTTTTATTCCTATCAGACTTCCCGGCTTTGGTTTGTGTGGAATAGAGAGATAAGGTGTGTGCTTAAGATTTGGAATGGAAATTGCTAAATTGTGCAATTATTGCTGTTATGGATGTATGGGAACTTTATATGGGGGATGATTATTTGATGCTTTAGCTTAGAAATCCTTTATTCTGTTGGAATTGCTCTGGCAGACTGTTCTCTGATTGCCTGTATTTAGGAAATCTCCAAGATGTAGACACATGTCTTGGGACTGGCAGTCTCCAGCCATGGAGAAACAACAACAACAACAAAGGAAACAACAGCAACGGAAACAACAACAACAACAACAATGGAAACACCACCACCAATGGAAACAAGGACAAAGGAAACACCAACGGAAACAACAACAACAAACACAACAACGGAAACAACAAAGACGACGGAAACAACAAAGACGACGGAAACAACAAAGACGACGGAGACGACGACGGAGACGACGACGGAGACGACGACGGAGACGACGACGGAGACGGAGACGGAGACGGAGACGACGAAGGAGACGGAGACGGCGACGGCGACGGCGACGATGGAGACGGAGACGGCGACGGAGACGGCGACGACGGCGACGGAGACGGCGACGGAGACGGCGACGACGGAGACGGAGACGACGGAGACGGAGACGGCGACGGAGACGGCGACGACGGAGACGGAGACGGCGACGACGGCGACGGCGACGACGGAGACGGAGACGGCGACGACGGAGACGGCGACGGAGACGGCGACGACGGAGACGGAGACGGAGACGACGGAGACGGAGACGGAGACGGCGACGACGGAGACGGAGACGGAGACGGAGACGACGGAGACGGAGACGGAGACGGCGACGACGGAGACGGAGACGGAGACGGCGACGACGGAGACGGAGACGGAGACGGAGACGACGGAGACGGAGACGGAGACGGCGACGACGGAGACGGAGACGGCGACGACGGAGACGGAGACGGAGACGGCGACGACGGAGACGGAGACGGCGACGACGGAGACGGAGACGGCGACGGCGACGACGGAGACGGAGACGGCGACGACGGAGACGGAGACGGCGACGGCGACGACGGAGACGGAGACGGCGACGACGGAGACGGAGACGGCGACGACGGAGACGGAGACGGCGACGACGGAGACGGAGACGTCGACGACGGAGACGGAGACGGAGACGTCGACGACGGAGACGGAGACGTCGACGACGGAGACGGAGACGGAGACGTCGACGACGGAGACGGAGACGGCGACGGCGACGACGGAGACGGAGACGGCGACGGAGACGGAGACGGAGACGTCGACGACGGAGACGGAGACGGAGACGTCGACGACGGAGACGGAGACGGCGACGGCGACGACGGAGACGGAGACGGCGACGGAGACGGCGACGACGGAGACGGAGACGGCGACGGAGACGGCGACGACGGAGACGGAGACGGCGACGGAGACGGCGACGACGGAGACGGAGACGGCGACGACGGCGACGGCGACGACGGAGACGGAGACGGCGACGACGGAGACGGAGACGGCGACGACGGAGACGGCGACGACGGAGACGGAGACGGCGACGACGGAGACGGCGACGACGGAGACGGAGACGGCGACGACGGAGACGGCGACGACGGAGACGGAGACGGCGACGACGGAGACGGCGACGACGGAGACGGAGACGGCGACGACGGAGACGGAGACGGAGACGGCGACGGAGACGGCGACGGCGACGGCGACGACGGAGACGGAGACGGAGACGGCGACGACGGAGACGGAGACGGAGACGTCGACGACGGAGACGGAGACGGAGACGTCGACGACGGAGACGGAGACGGAGACGTCGACGACGGAGACGGAGACGGAGACGTCGACGACGGAGACGGAGACGGAGACGTCGACGACGGAGACGGAGACGGAGACGGCGACGACGGAGACGGAGACGGAGACGGCGACGAC
The DNA here is from genome assembly GCF_048593235.1 of Sminthopsis crassicaudata. Classification (NCBI taxonomy): domain Eukaryota; kingdom Metazoa; phylum Chordata; class Mammalia; order Dasyuromorphia; family Dasyuridae; genus Sminthopsis; species Sminthopsis crassicaudata. Next base: position 530,802,116 of record NC_133617.1, on the reverse strand, counting down.
GGAGACGGCGACGACGGAGACGGCGACGACGGAGACGTCGACGACGGAGACGTCGACGACGGAGACGGCGACGGCGACGACGGAGACGGCGACGGCGGAGACGGCGACGGCGGAGACGGAGACGGCGACGGCGGAGACGGAGACGACGGAGACGGAGACGACGTCGACGGAGACGGAGACGACGTCGTCGCCGTCTCCGTCTCCGCCGTCGCCGTCTCCGCCGTCGCCGTCTCCGCCGTCGCCGTCTCCGCCGTCGCCGTCTCCGCCGTCGCCGTCTCCGTCGTCGACGTCGACGGAGACGACGTCGACGACGGAGACGGAGACGACGGAGACGACGGAGACGGAGACGGAGACGACGTCGACGACGGAGACGGAGACGGAGACGACGTCGACGACGGAGACGGAGACGGAGACGACGTCGACGACGGAGACGGAGACGGAGACGACGTCGACGACGGAGACGGAGACGGAGACGACGTCGACGACGGAGACGGAGACGGAGACGACGTCGACGACGGAGACGGAGACGGAGACGGAGACGACGTCGACGACGGAGACGGAGACGGAGACGGAGACGTCGACGACGGAGACGGAGACGGAGACGGAGACGACGGAGACGGCGACGACGGAGACGGAGACGACGGAGACGGAGACGGCGACGACGGAGACGGCGACGACGGAGACGGAGACGACGGAGACGGAGACGGCGACGACGGAGACGGCGACGACGGAGACGGAGACGGCGACGACGGAGACGGCGACGACGGAGACGGAGACGGCGACGACGGAGACGGAGACGACGGAGACGGAGACGGCGACGACGGAGACGGAGACGACGGAGACGGAGACGGCGACGACGGAGACGGCGACGACGGAGACGGAGACGGAGACGACGGAGACGGAGACGACGGAGACGGAGACGACGGAGACGGAGACGGAGACGACGGAGACGACGGAGACGGAGACGGAGACGGCGGAGACGGAGACGGAGACGGCGGAGACGGAGACGACGTCGACGACGGAGACGGAGACGGAGACGACGTCGACGACGGAGACGGAGACGGAGACGACGTCGACGACGGAGACGGAGACGGAGACGGAGACGGAGACGACGGAGACGGAGACGGAGACGACGGAGACGGAGACGACGGAGACGGAGACGGAGACGACGGAGACGGAGACGTCGACGACGGAGACGGAGACGGAGACGGAGACGGCGGCGACGGAGACGGCGGCGACGGAGACGGCGGCGACGGAGACGGCGGCGACGGAGACGTCGGCGACGGAGACGGCGACGACGGAGACGTCGGCGACGGAGACGGAGACGGCGACGACGGAGACGTCGACGACGGAGACGGAGACGGAGACGGCGACGACGGAGACGGCGACGACGGAGACGGAGACGGAGACGGAGACGGAGGCGACGGAGACGGAGACGGAGACGGCGACGACGGAGACGGCGACGACGGAGACGGAGACGGAGACGGAGACGGAGACGGAGACGGAGACGGAGACGGAGACGGAGACGTCGACGACGGAGACGGAGACGGAGACGGAGACGGCGGAGACGGAGACGGAGACGACGGAGACGGAGACGGAGACGGAGACGGCGGAGACGGCGACGACGGAGACGGAGACGGAGACGGCGACGACGGAGACGTCGACGACGGAGACGGCGACGACGGAGACGTCGACGACGGAGACGGAGACGGAGACGGAGACGACGGAGACGGAGACGGAGACGGAGACGGCGGAGACGGCGACGACGGAGACGGAGACGGAGACGGCGACGACGGAGACGTCGACGACGGAGACGGCGACGACGGAGACGGCGACGACGGAGACGTCGGCGACGGAGACGTCGACGACGGAGACGGAGACGGAGACGGCGACGACGGAGACGGCGACGACGGAGACGGAGACGGAGACGGCGACGACGGAGACGGAGACGGAGACGGAGACGACGGAGACGGAGACGTCGACGGCGGAGACGGAGACGGAGACGGAGACGGCGGAGACGGAGACGGAGACGACGGAGACGGAGACGGAGACGGAGACGGCGGAGACGGCGACGACGGAGACGGAGACGGAGACGGCGACGACGGAGACGGAGACGGAGACGGCGACGACGGAGACGGAGACGGAGACGGCGACGACGGAGACGGCGACGACGGAGACGGCGACGACGGAGACGGCGACGACGGAGACGGCGACGACGGAGACGGCGACGACGGAGACGGCGACGACGGAGACGGAGACGGAGACGACGGAGACGGAGACGACGGAGACGGAGACGGAGACGACGGAGACGGAGACGACGTCGACGACGGAGACGACGGAGACGGAGACGACGTCGACGACGGAGACGGAGACGGAGACGACGTCGACGACGGAGACGGCGACGGAGACGGCGACGACGGAGACGGCGACGGAGACGGCGACGGAGACGTCGACGTCGGCGGCGACGGAGACGGCGGCGACGGAGACGGCGACGGCGACGACGGAGACGGCGGCGACGGAGACGGCGGCGACGGAGACGGCGACGGCGACGACGGAGACGGCGACGACGGAGACGGCGGCGACGGAGACGGCGACGGCGACGACGGAGACGGCGACGACGGAGACGGCGACGACGGAGACGGCGGCGACGGAGACGGAGACGGCGACGGAGACGGCGACGGAGACGGCGACGGCGACGGCGACGGAGACGGAGACATCGACGACGGAGACGGAGACATCGACGACGGAGACGGAGACATCGACGACGGAGACGGAGACGGCGACGGCGACGGAGACGGAGACATCGACGACGGAGACGGAGACGGCGACGGCGACGGAGACGGAGACATCGACGACGGAGACGGAGACATCGACGACGGAGACGGCGACGGCGACGGAGACGACGACGGAAACATCAACGGAAACATCGACGGCGACGGAGACGACGACGGAAACATCAACGGAAACATCGACGGAGACAACGACGACGACGGAGACAATGACAGAGACAATGACAACAAAGACGATGGAAACAACAACAACAATGACAGAAAGAACAACACCAACAACGACGGAAACAATAACAAAAACGACGGAAACATCGATGGAAACAACAACGACGACGACAGAAACACCAAAAACGACAGAAACAACAACATCAACGATGGAAACATTGACAGAAACAACAACAACGATGGAAACATCGATGGAAATATCAATGAAAAGGACGAGAACAACGGAAAGAACAAGAACAATGAAAAGAGCGGAAAGAGCAGAAAGAACAAGGACAGCGGAAGGAGCGGAAAGAACAAGGACAGCGGAAGGAGCGGAAAGAACAAGGACAGCGGAAGGAGCGGAAAGAACAAGGACAGCGGAAGGAGCGGAAAGAGTGGAAAGTTTGGAAAGAACAAGAACAGCAAAAAGAGCAGAAAGAGCGGAAATAATAAGAACAGCGGAAAGAGGACTTCCGGTGAAGATGGCGGCGTGGAGGCAGACAGCTGCTTGAGGTCGGTGTTTTCTCTCAGGATTTACTTCATGACAAGCCTTGGAGTTAATGCTTGACCAGAAAAGAAATCCACAAATAATCACCAAGAGACGTCATCCTTGAAATTTGCCAGAGAAGGTCTGTGTTTGCTCGGGGGAGGGTTGAACAGACTGGGCACAGACTGAGGGCAGGCAAGCCAGAGCAAAACAGGCAGCTCACACAGCTCACACCGGAGCGGGGAAGGGTTCAATCTCTGCTGTTTCTGCAAAAAGAGTTTTACCCCAGTGTGGATATTCCGTCTTGGCAGCAAGCCAGGAGCAGCAGAGAAGGTATAAGCACCAGAGATGAAGTTTAAAACCCCGGAAAGCTAGTGTCTCTCGGAACCTGGCCACCCCCAACCCCCACCTGGAGTGACTCTGAGTTCTCAGAGCCTCAGAGCGTAGACTCAGCTCAGCCATCGCTGTTCTGTTAGTGGCTCTCTGCTGCTTTACCCCCAGTCTGTAGAGGAAGCCCATTAACACCATCCAGCCCCATCCCCCCCAAAACAGACCTATTGTTTCTCTTGTCAGTTTGTTTTCTTCCATTCTGCTCTTGACAAAATGAACAAAAAATTCAAAAAGGCTCTAACCATTGACAGCTTCTGTATGGAGATAGAGCAGTACTGAGGAGACTAAAAACAGACTGTCCCCAGAGAAATCCCCTAAGGGGGATATGATCTGCTCCTCAATACAAAAGAATCTCATAGAGGAAATCAAAAAGGCTCTCACAAGAGAGCTAGAAGAGAAATTGGAAAAGGAAAGGGAAGCTTGGAAAGAGAGCTTGGAAAAGTTATCTAGAGTGGATAAAGAGATCAAATCATTGAGAAACAAAATTAGTGAATTGGAAAAGGTAAACAACTCCAAGGAAAATAGGATTAGTGAATTGGAAAAGGTAAATAACTCCAAGGAAAACAGGATTAGTGAGATGGAAAAGGTAAACAACTCCAAGGAAAATAGGATTAGTGAGCTGGATAAAGAAATCAGCTCTCTAAAAAATAAAATGGATAAAATGGAAAAAAATTCCATAGAAGAAAAAAATTCACTTAAAAACACAATTGGACAATTACAAAAAGATATAAAAAAAGTGAGTGAAGAAAATACATCATTGAAAATTAGACTGGAACAAGTAGAAATGAATGACTCAAGGAGAAACCAAGAGGTAATCAAGCAAAACCAGAGAAATGAAACAATTGAAAAGAATGTCAAGTACCTTATTAGAAAGACAACAGACTTGGAAAACAGATCCAGGAGAAACAATTTGAGAATAATTGGACTCCCTGAAAAATGTGAGGAAAAAAAAGAGCTTGGACACTATTTTCGAGGAAATTATGAAAGAGAACTGCCCAGATGTTTTGGAAACAGAGGGTAAAACAGACATTGAAAAAATTCATCGATCACCTACTAAAAGGGACCCTAAAATCAAAACGCCAAAAAATATAGTGGCCAAGTTCAAGAACCATCAGACAAAGGAAAAGATATTGGAAGCTGCTAGAAAAAAGCAATTCAGATATGGAGGACCCACAATAAGGATAACCCAGGATCTAGCAGGGTCCACATTAAAAGAACGAAGGGCTTGGAACATGATATTCCAAAAGGCTAAGGAACTTGGTATGCAGCCAAGAATAACTTACCCAGCAAGAATGAGCATCGTTTTCCAGGGAAGAAGATGGACATTTAACGAAATAAATGAATTCCGTCTATTCTTGATGAAAAAACCCAGACCTATATAAAATGTTTGATCTTCAAATACAGAACTCAAGAGATTTCTAAAAAGGTAAAAAGAAATCTTGAGAACTATACTTCTGCCATAAAAATATGTAAAGAACATATGTATAATTTGCCCTAGAAACTAGAGGTGGAAAGGAAATTATATCATAAAAAAGTGTAAAGTGATGGTACTACATCTCATGAAGAGGCAAAGGTAACCTATTATATCTGAGAGAAAGAAAGGAGGGAAATGAATATAGTGTGTATCAATAGACATATTCGATTTATGGTGAAACTTCTTCCACTTCATTGAAAAGTGAGAGGGAAGGAGTAAGCTAAAGGGAAGGGAATACAGAAATTGTGAGGAAAAGGGGTAAAATAAAGGGAGGAACTTTAAAGTGGGGGAGGGATACTAAAAAGGGAGGGCTGTGAAAAGCAAGTTGTGTTCACAAGTTTAATACTGGGTAGGGGGGTAAGAGGGAAGGAAAGGGGAAAAAGCATAAGTAGGGGTTAATAGGATGGCAAGCAATGTAGAATTAGTCCTTTTAACCATAAATGTGAATGGGGCAAACTGCCTCATAAAGAGGAAACAGTTAGCAGACTGGATTAAAAGTCAGAATCCTACTATATGTTGTTTACAGGAAACACACCTGAAACAGGGTGATACATTCAAACTAAAAGTAAAAGGGTGGAGCAGAATCTACTATGCTTCAGGCAAAGCCAAAAAAAGCAGGGGTAGCCATCCTCATCTCAGATCAAGCAAAAACAAAAACTGATCTAATTAAAAGAGATAAGGAAGGGCATTATATCCTGCTAAAGGATAGCATCAATAATGAAGCAGTATCAATATTAAACATATATGCACCAAGTGGTACAGCATCTAAATTCTTAAAAGAGAAATTGAGAGAGCTGCAAGGAGAAATAGACAGCAAAACTATAATAGCGGGAGATCTCAACTTTGCACTCTCAGAATTAGATAAATCAAACCACAAAATAAATAAGAAAGAAGTCAAAGAGGTAAATAGAATACTAGAAAAGTTTGATATGATAGATCTTTGGCGAAAGCTAAATGGAGACAGAAAGGAGTATACTTTCTTCTCAGCAGTTCATGGAACCTATACAAAAATTGATCACATACTAGGGCATAAAAACCTCAAAATCAAATGCAGTAAGGCAGAAATAGTAAATGCATCCTTTTCAGACCATAATGCAATCAAAATAACATTTAATAAAAAGCCAGGGGAAAATAGACCAAAAAATAATTGGAAACTAAATAATCTTATACTAAAGAATGATTGGGTAAAACAGCAAATCATAGACACAATAACTTCACCCAAGAAAATGACAATAAGGAGACCTCATACCAAAATGTGTGGGATACAGCCAAAGCAGTAATAAGGGGAAGTTTTATATCTCTACAGGCCTACTTGCATAAAATAGAGAAAGAGAGGGCCAACAAATTGGGTTTACAACTAAAATTGCTAGAAAAGGAACACATTAAAAACCCCCAGACAAACACAAAACTTGAAATTCAAAAAATAAAAGGTGAGATTAATAAAATTGAAAGTAAAAAAACTATTGAATTAATTAATAAAACTAAGAGTTGGTTTTATGAAAAAACCAACAAAATAGACAAACCCTTAGTAAACCTGATTAAAAAAAGGAAAGAGAAAAAGCAAATTGATAGTCTTGAAAATGAAAAGGGTGAACTCACCACTAATGAAGAGGAAATTAGAACAATAGTTAGGAGCTACTTTGCTCAACTTTATGCTGATAAATTCAATAACTTAAATGAAATGGAAGAATACCTTCAAAAATATAGCTTGCCCAGATTAACAGAGGAAGAAGTAAGTAGTCTAAATAGTCCCATCTCAGAAAAAGAAATAGAACAAGCTATTAACCAACTTCCTAAGAAAAAGTCCCCAGGACCAGATGGATTTACATGTGAATTCTACCAAAAATTTAAAGAACAACTAACTCCAACGCTATATAAACTATTTGAAAAAATAGGGAATGAAGGAGTCCTACCAAATTCCTTTTATGACACAGACATGGTACTGATACCAGGTAGATCGAAAACTGAGAAAGAAAACTATAGACAAATCTCCTTAATGAATATTAATGCTAAAATCTTAAATAAGATATTAGCAAATAGACTTCAGAAAATCATCCCCAGGATAATACACTATGACCAAGTGGGATTTATACCAGGAATGCAGGGCTGGTTTAATGTTAGGAAAACTATTAGTATAATTGACCATATTAATAATCAAATTAATAAAAACCATATGATCATCTCAATAGATGCAAAAAAAGCATTTGATAAAATCCAAATCCATTCCTACTAAAAACGCTTGAGAGTACAGGAATAAATGGACTATTCCTTAAAATAATAACAAGCATATATTTAAAACCGTCAGTGAACATCATATGTAATGGTGATAAACTAGAACCTTTCCCTGTAAGATCAGGAGTGAAACAAGGTTGCCCACTATCACCATTACTATTCAATATAGTACTAGAAACTCTAGCCTTGGCAATAAGAGCCGAGAAAGAGATTCAAAGAATTCGAGTAGGAAATGAGGAAATCAAATTATCACTCTTTGCAGATGACATGATGGTATACTTAGAGAACCCCAAAGACTCTGCTAAAAAGCTATTAGAAATAATTCAAAATTTTAGCAAAGTTGCAGGATACAAAATAAATCCACATAAATCCTCAGCATTTTTATACATTACCAACACAATCCAACAGCAAGAGAAATTCCATTCAAAATAGTATAAAATGATAGTATAAAATATTTGGGAATATATCTACCAAAGGAGAGTCAGGAATTATATGAGCAAAATTACAAAACACTTGCCACAAAAATAAAGTCAGATTTAAATAATTGGAAAGACATTCAATGCTCTTAGATGAGCCAAGTGGATATAATTAAGATGACAATACTCCCTAAACTAATCTATTTATTTAGTGCTATACCAATCGGACTCCCAAGAAACTATTTTAATGACCTAGAAAAAAATAACAACAGAATTCATATGGAACAACAAAAAGTCAAGAATTTCAAGGGAAGTAATGAAAAAAAAATTAAATGAAGGTGGTCTAGCTGTACCTGATCTAGAACTATATTATAAAGCAACAGTCACCAAAACCATTTGGTATTGGCTAAGAAATAGACTAGTTGATCAGTGCCTTAGGTGAGGTTCACAGGACAAGATAGTGAATAAAAATAGCAATCTAGTGTTTGACAAACCCAAAAATCCCAAATTTTGGGATAAGAATTCATTATTTGACAAAAACTGCTGGGAAAACTGGAAATTAGTATGGCAGAAACTAGGCATGGACCCACATTTAACACCACATACTAAGATAAGATCAAAATGGGTCCAAGATTTAGGCATAAAAACGAAATCATAAATAAATTGGAGGAACATGGGATGGTTTACCTCTCGGACTTGTGGAGGAGGAAGGAGTTTGTGTCCAAGGGAGAACTAGAGACCATTATTGATCACAAAATAGAAAATTTTGATTACACCAAATTAAAAAGTTTTTGCGCAAACAAAACTAATGCAAACAAGATTAGAAGGGAAGTAACAAATTGGGAAAACATTTTTACAGTGAAAGGTTCTGATAAAGGCCTCATCTCCAAAATATACAGAGAATTGACTTTAATTTATAAGAAATCAAGCCATTCTCCAATTGATAAATGGTCAAAGGATATGAACAGACAATTTTCAGATGATGAAATTGAAACTATTTCCACTCATATGAAAGAGTGTTCCAAATTACTATTGATCAGAGAAATGCAAATTAAGACAACTCTGAGATATCATTACACACCTGTCAGATTGGCTAAGATGACAGGAACAAATAATGATGAATGTTGGAGGGGATGTAGGAAAACTGGGACACTGATGCATTGTTGGTGGAGTTGTGAAAGAATCCAACCATTCTGGAGAGCAATCTGGAATTATGCCCAAAAAGTTATCAAACTGTGCATACCCTTTGACTCAGCTGTACTACTACTGGGCTTATATCCCAAGGTGTAAGGGCCCTTTAAATGGGCGGACACAGTGCATCGGGAGATTGAGGCCCAGAAGTAATTTCTGTGGATATTAGGACTGCCCTTGGGCGGGATCCTGGCCATATTGAGATAGTTTTGTAATGGGTGACTCTCTCGCTGATTGGCTGTGTGTGTGACCTCACAGGCCCTATGTAAGCCCACTGCAGGCAGCAACCGCCCTCTTTAATCTGGCGTTCTTCACCCTGGCTCCCTAGCCTGGGTGGCCAAGCCAAGATGGGTAGCCAAAAGAGGTAAGGGTTTTGGTAGTGAACACATGGGTCTTCTGACCAGGTGTTCACCAGGGAACCAACAAGTCAGGGCATCAGTTAGGGCATTATGTGAGTAGGTATAATAAAGGCTTTTAAGATTACATGTGGTTGTTCTTGAGTGCGCTACCGGTTATTAAGCTATAGATTCAAGAGATTGTGGCCAGAGACCTTAGAAGGCCTCAGAGGAGGCGAGCCGGGTAGAGTTCACACTGCAGAGGACAGTGGTCAAAGGTACTCTGGTGGGTCTAGGACAGACTAGTAATTGTAACTGCCAGGAGAGCACATTACAAATGGCGCCCAACGTGGGGCATCAGGAATTATCAGGTTTTGAAAATATTTAATATTCAGAATTAAGATTCTGAAAGATCCGGTAGAAACGCCACTTAAGAGGGAAGACAGAGAAGCAATATGGACCCAGGTAAATCTGGGATCAGACTCAAGGACACAGCTGAACATAATGCTTATATCAAGAGGTTAAAGAGCCAGATGGAAGATCTTTTAACAAAGATCACCACTGAAGAACAGCAGGAAGCTTGTAATCAAGCTCCCAGAAGGCTATCCCCACACCCAGTAAATATAGCTCGGAGAGGGAGCAACCTAGAGCTAATGCGTATGTATGACAGTATAGAGTACGAAATGCCACAGCAAGAGTTGCTGGAATTGCAGGTTAAACTACAGATTGAGCTAGAGAAAGAAGAAAAAGCTAGGTTACTCCAGATAGAACAGGAAGAGTTCAAACCAGTGGCTGAAACTAAGGAAGGAAATAAACGAACCACATGGACTAAAGTTGTAGAAATTCTTCTTAGCGTTTTGTTGGTTTACCTCCTGCATTGTTGTTTTAAGGAATTTATCCATTACTCTTCCATTGAGAAGAAGTTTAGTTCTTTTTATGTGCAAAGCTCAGGTTTGATTTTGAATCAGCCTTTGGGGGATTTTCCAATTCTTCCCTCTGCCTCACCTTCTTGGGCCAAGGGAGAAGGGGGAGGAGGAAAAGGAAGGGCGATAATACCATCAGCACTGCCCATTAATCCATTCAAAACTCCTGTGTCTTCATTTCAAAGGACAGGAGTGGTCTTTATGGCCCAAGGCAAAAAGGAATTGTGGGGTATTGAGTATAATCAGAAAAGTTTTAAAAATACAATTCAGTTAATTTCTAAGAAACCTTACAGGGACAAGACCTTACAGTTAGAGAGAGTGGAGTTTTATACTTGTAAAACTGCTAGGATCGTCTTTGGAAAGTTGGAACTCCTCTTTTCTTACCTCGTGGATTTTCCACTTCCACAGGTGGGCTTGATTTCCCAACCCCCTATGGGTACTTATAAAACAGTGTTTATGTTTAGAATGGGTTGGAAAATTGCTGTTTTAATCACTAGAATAAATAGACAGTGTGTGATCTTTGACCCAGGAGGAAAAGTAATATCAGATATATTGATTCACACTCCTGGAGTACAATTCGGTATCAGAAACTCAAACTTTGATTTTTAGGCAAAAGAATTCAGGGATATAGCCGAGTGTTCTAGTAAAGTCATTACTGCACAGACTATCCCCAAGATCTTCTCTTCTAAACAAGAGAAGGGAATTTTGGGATATGTGATTGCTTACAATTTTTAAATTTTGATTTTACATTTTTAAACATTTTTGATTTTACATCTTCAAAGTATTTTGATTTTACATTTTAAAGTTATTTTGGTTTTATATTTTTAATCTATTTCGGTTTTACACTTTTAAATTATTTTGGTTTTACATTTTTAAATTCTTTGCATTTTACCTTAGCAATGCACTTCCGGCATACACAGAAAGTGCAGCTAAGTGACAGACTGACTTTTGTTAATCTTTTTGACAACAACTTTGTTTCCACTGTGATGTGGAAAGGCCTAGATGGCATTTGGAAAGGCCCAAGTTGGGCCCCGGGGACATTCCTTCCTAGGTGCAGATCCAGCAGTAGAGTTCATCCCCACCAGAGACATTTGTAACCTGGGGATCCAAGAGAAGGACCAGACAACAGTCCAGAGAGACCAGCCAGATGTCCGCAGCCCTTCAGACGCTGATGGCAGCGATGCCCCTCCTGACCGTGACACCAGAGACAGCAGACACGGTTCCAGTGTTGCAGCTGAGATGGACTGTTTTGGGTGATACGCAATATAAAGACTGTAAATGGACAATGGGCCTGCTTGCTTCTCCCGTGGCCACTTGCCATATGGTGGCCTGGGAAGAGGCTTTGCCCTATGCTTTCTATTGAAGGACTATGCTTTTAAATTAGTGGGTGAAAAACCAACACACCCACCTGCCATTGTTATTGAGACAATGTTACTGGACATGACTTTGCTTATGTGCACCTGTGAAACTAGAATTGTTCTAGAATTGTGAAAAGTGCAATAGAGAATTGTGATAAGCTAGAATTGCTCTAGAATTGTGAAAAGTGCAATAGAGAATTGTGATAAGCTAGAATTGTTCTAGAATTGTGAAAAGTGCAATTGAGAATTGTGATAAGCTAGAATTGTTCTAGGAGTGTGAAAAGTGCAATTGAGAATTGTGATAAGCTAGAATTGTTCTAGGAGTGTGAAAAGTGCAACAGAAAATTGTAAGAAACTAGAATTGGTCTAGAACTGTGATAAATGTAACTAGAATTGTGACAACCTACCTACTGATATTTGTTAACTAGAATTGTGATGTTTTACCTTGTTGACTTCCCACCTCAGTGTTGACATCCTACCTCATTGGCATCCAACCTCTTTGGCTTATTATCTCGAGTATGACTTTGATGAATGGGTTGAACATTTGGGCCACTGTTGAGCCTGGTTCTCATTGTCATACTTCTGTTTACTGATCTGCTGCTTTGTACCTCCTTGGGCATAACACTCTGTCATCTCATGGATCAAGTGAACTATAGCTGGTGCTAAAAGTTTAGCTTGGTGAGATGTGCAGTTCCCGTAAAACAAGAGAAAGGGAATTGTAAGGGCCCTTTAAATGGGCGGACACAGTGCATCGGGAGATTGAGGCCCAGAAGTAATTTCTGTGGATATTAGGACTGCCCTTGGGCGGGATCCTGGCCATATTGAGATAGTTTTGTAATGGGTGACTCTCTCGCTGATTGGCTGTGTGTGTGACCTCACAGGCCCTATGTAAGCCCACTGCAGGCAGCAACCGCCCTCTTTAATCTGGCGTTCTTCACCCTGGCTCCCTAGCCTGGGTGGCCAAGCCAAGATGGGTAGCCAAAAGAGGTAAGGGTTTTGGTAGTGAACACATGGGTCTTCTGACCAGGTGTTCACCAGGGAACCAACAAGTCAGGGCATCAGTTAGGGCATTATGTGAGTAGGTATAATAAAGGCTTTTAAGATTACATGTGGTTGTTCTTGAGTGCGCTACCGGTTATTAAGCTATAGATTCAAGAGATTGTGGCCAGAGACCTTAGAAGGCCTCAGAGGAGGCGAGCCGGGTAGAGTTCACACTGCAGAGGACAGTGGTCAAAGGTACTCTGGTGGGTCTAGGACAGACTAGTAATTGTAACTGCCAGGAGAGCACATTACACCAAGGAAATACTAAAGAAGGGAAAGCGACCTGTATGTGCCAAAATGTTTGTGGCAGCCCTTTTCATAGTGGCTAGAAGCTGGAAAATGAATGGATGTCCATCAATTGGAGAATGGTTGGGTAAATTATGGTATATGAATGTTATGGAATATTATTGTTCTGTAAGAAATGACCAACAGGAGGAATACAGAGAGGATTGGAGAGACTTACATGAACTGATGCTGAGTGAAATGAGCAGAACCAAGAGATCACTATACACTTCAACAATGATACTGTGTGAGGATATATTCTGATGGAAGTGGATATCTTCAACATAGAGAAGAGCTAATCGAATTCCAATTGATCAATGATGGACAGAATCAGCTACATCCAGAAAAGGAACACTGGGAAATGAGTGTAAACTGTGAGCATTGTTTTGGTTTTGGTTTTGTTTTGTTTCTCTTCCCAGATTATTTTTACCTTGTGAATACAATCCTTCCTTTGCAACAACAACAACAACAACAAAATTCGGTTCTGCACATATATATTGTACTTAAGATATAATATCAGATATTTAATATGTATGGGTATGCCTGCCATCCAGGGGAGGGGGTGGAAGGAAGGAGTAGAAAAACTCGAAACAGAAAGGAGTACAAGGGATAATGTTGTAAAAAAAAAAAAAAAAAAAAAAATTACCTATGCACATGTACTACCAAAGAAAATGTTATCATTATAAAAATTAATTTAAAAAAAAGGAAAAAAATATGGGAAGTATTACACATAATTACATAAATTACATAAGCATATAGTAACAAAATACATGAGGAATTATACATATCCATAAGTCCTAGAAATAGTCCAAAAGAAATCTATTGTCCATTAGTTCATGTGCTAAGAATCCAATAATTCCTGCAAGTTTTGAAGTCCTGCAATAGTCTCATTAACAATTTTCATCTCAAGGAATCCAATGATCCATGCTGGTTTTCAAGTCCTGAAACAGTCTCATCCTGCTGGTTTTCAAGTCCAGTCCTGCGACAGTCTCATTATCAGCCATTGTCTTTCGGTGTCAGATGTTTCTTAGATCTTCTCCTTTGTTTTGAGGTTTTTCTCCTTTTCTGTCTCTCTCCAGGTGCTCATTGCCACCTATCTGTTTCCTTCTCTGTCTGTAAAAATACAAGCAAACCCTCTCTCCCAGACAGTTAACCTATCTAATTCCCTTCTATTTACCACTTTCTAAATCTCTTCTCATCATCTGGCAATTACATTGGAGCTGTTTTCACTGGACACTACACTGTTGGTTTAAAAGGCCTATATTCTCCCCAGTTATAAACTCTTTCTGCTATCTGATTGCTTTTTTGTTGGTTGATCATGTAATCCCTTTCTGCCAAGTGATTGCTTTTTGGCTGATTGATTATATCAGCATTCTGACCTTCTAAAGATTCTCTGGGTATAAACTCAGCTGCCATCATGCCCCACCTATCTTTTGATTGATATCTCGGAGCTGGGCCCTGTCTTTCATTTCTCTGGGTTAATCTACATTCTGAGGCCCAGTGGAAGCCCTTGTGGCATTTTCAACATAGAGTTTTAGGTCTTCTCTCACCCTATCTTCTCACTCTATCTCCATGTCTACATTTGGCTCTTAGAAGTCCAACTTTTCCACATTGAAAACATCGACAATTTTCTCTAGAAGTGCCTTGTCAAGAGGGACCCTGTCTTCCCATGTTCATAAGGGTTTGGGTATAATAAGCATTTGTGCCCACTGTGTCTTATGATTTACTCTAAAGGAGCATCGTTGTGAAGTCCCCATATAATCTTCTGCAAGCCTCATTGGCATTTTCCATAGCCAAATGTCTGGTCATTATTTCTGTAGCTGCATTTTCTTCAATGGTTCTTGTGACAGCAGTTTGCAAATATCCCACAAAATCTACAAAGGATTCATTGTGACCTTGCTCTATTTTTGTGAAGGTTTCCCCTCAATCTTTTTGTCTGGGGAGGGAACCCCAAGTTTTTGTTGCATCCAAGGCTATCTGATCATAAACTGTTGTGGGGTAATTAATCTGTTCTGAATTCTCTCCATATTGACCTTCACCAGCTAGTTGGTCATAAGTGACTTGTACATTAACTCCTGTTTGCCTATTGCATCTGGTTTGAATTTTACGTAATTCATGATACTCTGAAAGCCACAACAAGTTTTGTCCAGGTTCTAAACATGTCCTTGCTATGGATTTCCAGTCATTAGGGGTTAGGATTTCATAAGCCAAATTATCTAGTAACATCTTAACATAAGATGGTGTAGCCCCATAAAGAGTACAACCTTTTTTCAAATCCTTAATTTTTTTCAGATCAAAAGGAGTGTATTTTCTCCTTTTTTGACCTGAAAAGTCAAGCTTTTCAATCACAGGGTATGCATTTATATTTAAATCAGATATATCCTCTCCTTCATTTTTTGCCTTAACCAATGCCTTTTCTAATCTTGTCTAATCTTGCTTCATAGGTGATTCTGTTTGTGTTACTGCTGCTTCCTCTCCTCCTTCTTCCTCCACCCATGAAGGGTTAATTGAAGGAGGAGGAGATGGGAAATGCTTCTATTGCGAAGTGCCATACTCAGAATTATACTTAACTCCATTGTTATCTGATTCATCCTTTTCACCTAATTTAGTTGGCATCTCTCCCTCCTGTTCTTTCTTCTTTTTCCTTATTCTATAACTTATATAATTTCCTAAAGCCAGTTGTATTAAATTGTATGTATTAAGTATGTATTTGGAAATTGAGTCAGATTCATTTTTGTTGTAGTATTGACAAAGTTGCTCTCCTACTAATTTCCATTCCTCTAGATCCAATTCTTTTTCTATAAAGAACCAAGGAGATATGTACTACACAGTTTCTAAAAGTTCAATGATCTGCTCCAAAATTATAATTAAACCTTAGGTTTTCATAACCCTGACAATGCTCTCTACACATTTTCCTTGAAGAGAAACAGAAGGCTGCTTTCTAAACATCTGCCCCATTTCAGCTGAAATATTACTTTAGTTCTTTAACAAAGTTTCCTTGTTGTACTCTAATTTCTGGGTCACGGAGACTTTTCCACTAAAGTCAGGATCAGAAGCTTTTCCACTGAAATCCGTATCATGTCTGTCCCATGTTCAGGCGCCAAAATGTTATGTTCTCTTCTCTAAACTATAATTGTTCTCTTGGAGCAGCTTTCTTGGGGGGCTTCTGGAGGCAGCCTTCCTTTCAGTTCAGTTCAATAATCCCAAATGCAGCCAGGAGTCCAAATCCTTTACTGTCTCTTTCCAAATCTTATCTACTTCACTTGGGGCTTGGCTAGTTTTCTGGAGGCCTTGCGGATCTTGGTTTCAGTGTTCCTCATAGGACAGCCTGCCACCACTTCTCTGTCTTACTTTGTTCTGCCCAACTTGTGTGTAAGAGGCTCTGGACCCTAACACTTGTGAATATCCTTGACTGAATCCTGCCTCTGAATCTCCCAAAGTTCTCCTTGCCCCTGAGAACTTCTTGCTTATATGCTGCACATTGAGCACACACCAATCATTATTGGTCATCACTAGGAAACCATTATTTGTTATAGGATTAAATCATTGCTAAATTAGATTTAATCATTGTCTCCTCAATTCCACTCAGTATCTTGTTTCAGGTTCTGGCCCATAACATCCCCTTGTAGGATCAGATCAATCAAACTGAACCATGCTAAATTAGATAATTATTGTCTCTATCAATTCCAGTGACTTAGCACCTTGTAAGAATCCTAACAGGTGAATCTATCCCATATGTTTTTCCTTTTATCCTGTTCTCTAGTACTTTTTCTTCTCTGTATTGCTCACTCTCTCTTTATAGCTGGTTCTTATACTTTATTTAAAAAAAAAAAAATTCTTTCCACTGTCTCTTTAACCTTAGAGTCTGTTTTGTTTATTACTAAGATCTCTCTAAATCTACTTTTACTCTTATATTATCCTTTCTCTTCTTCTTTTTTTATTTCTATCTCTGTTTGATGAGGTATAGATTTGGTGTACCCAAATGAAATTGAGGTCTAGTGGCAGGTTGGAGTACAGGGAGTCAGATAGAGCTCCCCTGCAACCCCTTTGGATTCAGCGCAAGGATACAGAGTTAAATGAGGTCTAGTGGTGGTGCAGAGTCCCCTGTAAAGGAATATACAGACCTGAAAACCTAGATTGATAAAAGAGGTTTATTATGGGATTAGAAAGTAAAGTTAAAGTCTAGTTAGTAAAAGGTGAAGGTAGAGATAAGAGGGCATTGGAAACAGTGTTCCAGTGGGCAGAAATCCTTGGTCTGGATCTTCTATTGTGTTTTATAAAATGAGTAGATTGATCTAAAAAAAAAAAAGCTTAATATGTATTTATGTGAAATAAAATGAGCAAAACCAGGAGAATTCTGCCTCAATAAGAGACTCTGCCCCAGGTCTTTTTTTTTTTTTTTTTTTCCTTAAATAAATTTAAGTTTTAACTGCTTGAGGGAAGAATGATATGGGTTGTAGTCCCTTTAAGAAACTAATTCTTTCAGATGGATTTTTTCCTTTTTGATTCCCAACCCCTCCTAAGCTGATGCATTATCAATTCAAGAAGCTAAGACCTTTGATTCACAAATACTAGTCAAAAGCATGCTTTTGAATTACAATAGAAGATCCAGGCTCTCCCAGCCCCTACCCAATTTGAGCCAACTTGAGACTCCACCCACGGGCCCCTTTAGCTAAATCTCTCATTATAAAAGAGCCAAGCTGGAGTCCTCTCTTTGCAGAGGTTCCAAACATGGCCCTAAGCCTGGCATGCCAAGGATCTCTTCCCACTGGAACACTGTTTCTGGTGCCCTCTTATCTCTACCTTCACCTTTTACTAATTAACCTCATAATAAACCTCTTTTATCTTTTATCAATCTAGGTTTTCAGGTCTGTAAATTCCTTTACAGGGGACTCTTGCACTGCTACTAGACCTCATTTAACTCTGTATCCTTGCGCTGAATCTAAAGGGGTTGCAGGGGAGCTCTATTTGACTCCCTGTACCCCAAACCTGCCACTAGATCTTAATTAAACCCTAATTTCATTTAGGTACCCCAATACTAGATCTCATCAATATCTGACAAGTGCAAAAATCTGGCTTCTGCCTAATTCCTGGTTATGTGATTAAAGTTGATATATAGAAAGATATAGAAAGAGGTCTCTGAACTTTTAAAAGGGAAGGAAGATATTACTTTCTCTCTCTGTGTCTCTCTCTTTCTCTCTCTCTCTTTAACACTGATAAGTGTTAAATGTCTGAAGCATTTGAACTCAGATTCTTTTGACTTCAGGACTAGTGTTCTATCCACTGTACCATTTAGCTGCTCCAATATTATCCCTTTTAGACTTAGAGGTAAGGTGCAGAGGAAGAAAGCAATTAGGTGGTATAGCCTGGGGTCAGGAAGACTCATCTTCCTGAGTTCAGTTTGGTCTCAGACACTTATTAGCTATGTGAGCCTAGGCAAGTCACTTAATTCTGTTTTGCCTCAGTTTTCTCATCTGTCAAATGAGCTGGGCAAGGAAATGGCCAACCACTCCAAGTATCTTTGTCAAGATAACTCCAATGGGATCACAGAGTTGCACAACTGAACAAGAAGAAGCAGGGGAAGAGATGGGAAAGAGTTCTGTTTAGATTTTCTCATAAGCAAAAGAGGGTATCACAATCATATCCCTTTAGGGATGGGAAATTTTTCAGGTCCTTCTTCAGGTGTCTAGCTCAACTCTATATCTATTTTTCATGGGTTCTCTTGCTATTGCAACATTTCCCCAACTTTATCTTTGTCCTTATTCTTTCATATTAAAAGAAGGGAATCAGAATCAGCCTACAAGTAAGAATGCTTGATAATATTGTATAGCCTCTTCCCCTCCCCTCAACTAATCAACACATTTTGCTTTCAATAGTATTACAGATTGAGAACTAGAAGGGACAAAATTGTTGTTGTTTTTGTTATGCTTTATCTATGGTCTAAAATTTGTCCTTGTGTAAAACAAACTTCTAGCTTCTGCTAACTATTCCTTGGCCTCCAGATGGCACTGCTTCCTCTAATTATTTTTGCTTCATTTTTGAGTTATATACTTAAATCTTGGATGTGTAACTTTCCTAAGATTTGCTTTTAAAATTTGAATCCTCATTTGATAACTTGGTAGTATTTTTCTCTTCTCTGTGACCCCTGTTCCCCTCACCTCAAGGAGAGGATGTTTTGGATAATCAATTTAAATTCTTTTGTATTTGTGGTGCTCCATGTTTTGGAGGTATATAGCATCATAGGAAGAATATTGACATTTAAGAGATGGATTTTTTTTTAAGGATCACTGAATTTTCCAAATGCAATCTGGTCTGATTTTTTTCCCCTCCTATTCAATTTTGGGCACAGAATCAATCCAAAACATCCATGTGAACTAATTAAATTGACTGTCTATCTAGCTGCATACATGCCATAATCTAGAAAGTCTTCATTTTTCATCCCCTTTTAAAGTTCATTTTATTTATCCAGTGAATTTCTTTGACTTTAATCAGTAAATTTTGTAGTGTTCTGTGCTTCAAAGCTGTTAGTTTAATGCTACTTGAGGAGCAATTGAGTACTTTCCTCAAAAGGGAAGATGTGATTTCAATTACAGTTTCAGACCCTTAACTAGTTATGTGATCCTAGGAAAGACATTTAACCTTTGTTGACCTCAATTTCCTCAACTATACAATGGAGATAATATTAGCACCTACCTCCCAAGATAGTTATAAGGAACAAAGGAGATAACACTTATAAAGTGTTTAGTCTGATACACAATAGATCCTTAATAAATCTTTCCTTCTTCCCTTTTTCCTTCTTCCATTCCTCTTTCCAATCCTTCCCTCTCTCCCATTCATTCATCTTTCCTTCCTTCTTTCATCTTTCCTCCTTCTTTCTTTTCCTTTCTTTCTCATTTCTTTTTTCTCCATCCCTCCCTTCCTCCTCCTTTCCTTCCTTCCTTCCTTCCTTTCCTGCTTGCTTCCTTCCTTCCTTGCCTGCCTCCTTCCTTCCTTCCTTGCTTGCTTCTTTTTTTCCTTTCTTCCTTCTTTGCTTGTTTCCTTCCTTCCTTTGTTCCTTCTTTCTTTCTTTTTTCCTTCCTTCTTTTCTTTTGTATTTTCCATTGGACATAGGCAACACTGGCAATCTGAGATTTTATGCTCCACTTTATATTATTCCTCAAAGGATTGCAAAGAACAAAACAATATCTAAAGTTGCATATGTCACAGACTCCTATATAATTTTAGTAGATATGTGAAAACACCTTCTTTGTGAGGAGAATATAAAGGGCTTCATTTTGTTCTACTGAATCAAATGGACCTATTAGGATCTTATATTCTCTATACTTCTCCATCCCATGAATATAAATATATGTTAATTGCTGTAGAATCACAGGTTCACACACCTAGATCTAGAAGAGATATTGGGAGGATCAAGTCTATTTTTTATTGATGAGAAAATGAAGGCCTGGAGAGATTATGAATGCCTTTCCTAAAATTAAAGTAGTAAGTAGCAGAGATGAGATTCAAATCCAGGTCCTCTGACTCCAAATCTGGGCCCCTTTCCAATCCTCCAAGCTGCCTAGCTAAAATTATCTGTGAAAACCTGCCAGTTCTCTTCTTGGGTTTTCTGCCATGTATACATAGACTGTGCTCATCAAGGTTTTCAAGAGCTGACAACATAGGCTGGTGAGGTTATTCTAGGAGATATCTGCTGGGTGTCACCTTAAATAACCCCTTTCTCTTGGTATTAAATTTATACATGAAAGTACTCTAGGAAACTCATAGAATGGTCCAAACTGCAAAATATATAGCCAGCCCCATAATGACAACTGCATTTACTTGGTCAGGCTTGGTTCCTGGGGAAGTAATGCTAACCTCTAAAATACCCTGCAGGAAACCTCCAAAGGTTTGGTAAAAATCCATTTTGCCCATGCTACTCTAATAGGGTGTTGATTATATGAAGTAGTGTGCTGGTAAATGTTTAACAACTCCTTCCCAGGGAATATAAAAATAGGCACACAGGATATACTTTTAAGTTGAATGTACATTATTAACATTTTCTCCATCACTTTTAAAAGTTTAGATACAAACAACAAAAAATAAATCAAGTCTTAATTTTTAGCTTTGTCGATTTCCAAATGTAAATGCTCACACTGAATATTTAACTATTATTTCTTGGGAGCTGATTCAAGCTGGCTCCAGCATGTCCTCTCTGTAAGTATCCTTGTTGTAATGATGTATCCTTGCTGAAATCAGTTTTCCCATTAGCAAGCAAAAGTCATGTATTTGTCTCGTTATTTCAGTATTTTGGAAAGAACCTAGCAAAAGGCCTGTGAGCCAATAGATTAACATTGCCTTCTTGCTTCTTTTATAGAGTAAAACTACTATATGTGACCTTTTTCATTCTTTTGGAATCTTTTCCCATTTTGAAATATTTGAAAAACTGATTCTCAACCACTTTCCAAATTGTTTATTTTACTATGGCTTAATTTCAACAAATGCTGTCTCCTGAATAACCTCTCCTCCTGTGGGGTTTTGGTGTGCTGTTCTCTGTCTGATAAGTTCTCAGTTTTTTCTGGCTCATCAGCCATATCCTGTGCAGGTATAGGTATAGCTCAGGTCTTAAAGGGTCCTCTCAAGTGCTCATTCTAGATGATGCTAATAGTTACCATTCAAGGATTAGTCTACGCAGATGATTCCCAAATCAACATATCCAGTTTTCATTTGATGTACTTTGGTCCTACAATATCAACTGCTTCCTAGACATCTCCATATAAATATCTTATACACCTCTCAAACTCAACATGACCAAAACAAAAATCATTTTTTCCCCTTAAATCTAGTCTTCTTTGTAACTCCCCTATTCCTGTTATGGGTGCTATGATTGTCCAGGCACCCAGATTTGTAATCTTTTTGTAAACACTACTTTTTATACTTTCTTACCTGCTTGTTCAATCAGTGGTTCAATCCTGTTAATTGAACTTTTTCCCTATCACTTATATTTGTCCCCCTTCCCTCCACTAAAATTTGTGGTTGTTCAGTCATTTTTCAGGAGGATTCCATTTGGAGTTTTCTTGGCAAAAATCCTAGAGTGGATTCTCATGTTCTTTTTCCACTTATTTTACAGATTATGAAACAGAGGCAAACAGGGTCAAATGACCTATGGTCGCTAGTGTGCAAGTCCAGATTTGAATTAAGAAATAGGAATCTTCTTGGCTTGCCACTTTGTCCATAATGGTGCCATCAAGCTGTTCTCTTTACTTAAATAGCCCCTATCATATTTTAAGTCTTTATTAAATGGAGTCTTTGGCTATTGTAAAAGCCTCCTATTTGTACTCAGTGCTTCCAGTTTCTCTCCTCTAAGATCTATCCTTCATTCAGCTACCATACAGATGTTCTTTTTTTCTCTACTTGTCACTTATTTAGTATTTTATGTTTTTAATTTTTGAATTCCAAATTTTCTCCTTTCCTCCTTCTCCCATCATTGAGAAGTTAAGCAATTTAATATAGATTATACACATGTAATCATGCAAAACATATTTCCATATTAACCATGTTATAAAAGAAAACAGACACCCCCCCCCCAATATAAAAGTATGCTTTGACTTGCATTCAGACTCCATCATTTTTTTCTTTGGAGATGGATAACATTTTTCATCTTAAGTCCTTAAGAGTTATCTTGGATCATTGTATTGCTGAGAATAAC
Source organism: Sminthopsis crassicaudata (assembly GCF_048593235.1). Taxonomy (NCBI): domain Eukaryota; kingdom Metazoa; phylum Chordata; class Mammalia; order Dasyuromorphia; family Dasyuridae; genus Sminthopsis; species Sminthopsis crassicaudata. Next base: position 530,779,309 of record NC_133617.1, on the reverse strand, counting down.
TAAGTCATTCATAGTAATTCATCATATAATATTGTTGTTATTGTATACAATGTTATCCCAGTTTAGTTCATTTAACTTTCCATCAGTTAATGTAAGACTTTTTGGTTTTTCTAAGAGCCTCTTGCTCATCATTTCTTATGCACAATAGTAGTCTATCCAATTTAGCCATTCCCAATCAATGGGAATCCCTTCAACATCCAATTCTTTGCCACCAGAAAAGAACTGTCATAAATATTTTTGTATCTATAGGTCCTTTTCCTTTTTTTTTTTCTAAAATGACATTTTTTTAGTGAATTCCATTTAAAACTTTTTTTTTTTTTAACATTTATTTAATGTTTTTTATTAAAGCTTTTTATTTACAAAGCATATGAATGGGTAATTTTTCCATCATTGACCTTTGAATAACCTTTTGTTCCAAATTTTTCCCTCCTTCCCTCTATCCCCTCCCCTAGCTGCTAGATAGATAGTCCAATAAATGTTAAATATGTTGAAATACATGTTAGGTCCAATATATGTATACATATTTATATAGTTATCTTGTTGCACAAGAAAAATCAGGTAAAGAAAGAAGAAAAAGAAAAACTGAGAAAGAAAACAAAATATAAGCAAATAATAACAGAGAGAGTGAGAATGCTATGTTGTGGTCCATACTCAATTCTCTTGTTACTCTCTCTGGATTAGATGGCTTCATCACTGCACAAATGGAACTGGTTTGAATCGTCTCAATATTGAAGAGAGCCACGTCCATCAGAATTGATTGTCGTATAGTCTTATTGTTGCTGTGTATAATGATCTGGTTCTGCTCACAAAATGATATTCTTAAAACAAAATTCTTAGCAAGTTTCTCTGCTGCCGTAGAAACTATAGTGACTCCATTATTTGAAACAAAACCTTCTTCTCTTATTTGAAGGGCTCTATAATTTCCAACATATCTTTCCAGATATATTTCAAATTACTTCTCCAATCATTCCACCATTTTCTTTTTATCATATAGTCCACTATCCATTCCTATTTCCTAGAATCCTTGGTTTTCCTCAAGAACCAGCTCAAATGCTACTGCATATCTGGTCTGCTCTCCTTTCCCACTTCTGGCTTTTTCTTATGGCTGAGCTCATCTCATCTCTTACAGGAAACCTTTCTTGGTCTCTACAGAACTTAAACAAAATTATTATTATATTCCCCCTCCTAATTACATGTAAAACCAGATTTTTAACATTTAAAAAAAAGTTTTGAGTTATAAATTCTTTCTTCCCTTTCTCCCTTCCCCTCTCCCTGAGATGATAAGCAATCAGATATAGGTTATGCATGTACAATAAAATAAAACATTTCCATGTTAGTCATTTTGTGGAAGAAAACTCAAACCAAAAGAGAATGTTAAAGGAGGAAAGAAAATGAAAAATAGTATGCTTTGGTCTATATTCATACACCATCAGTTCTTTCTTTTGAGGTCCATAGTATTTTTCATGATGAGACCTTCCAGCCTCTTGGATCATTATGCAGCTCAGAATAGCATTCACAATTGATCATCTTATGGTATTATTATCACCATGTACAATGTTCTCTTGGTTTTGTTCACTTCACTCTATACCAGTTCTTTTCTTTCCAGGTTTTTCTGAAATCATTCTCCACAGGTCTTAGTGATCTCCTAGTCTCCCCTGAAAACATTTGTCTACTTGTTACATTGATTGTTTCATACTTGTGGTCTCAATAGTATGAAAGCTTCCAGAAAACAGAAACCATTTCATTTATTTTTGCCTACCTTATATCTAGAATAATGATTGGCACACAGTAGGACGTTATTACAGGTTTTTTTTTTTTTTTTTTTTTTTTTTTATAATGAATTGAATGACTCAGAATGTAAATTCTAATGAAAATTGAACACATAAGTGATCAAGTTCCAGCATGGGGTGCCTCATTAAATGCTTAATAAGTATTTGTTGAAACAAAACACTGAAAGTTCTGTTTGTGACATAAACCCCTTTCCTTCAGTTGTGAACAAATGCCTGAAAGCAAATTATGAAAATGGTGTAGAATAATAGAAAAGGCACTGAACTGGAAAAGACACTAGAGTTGTATAATGGCTATTTTGCTTTGTGACATTAGGCAATGCATTTCTTTACATGAAGGTAAAATATGCTTTCTCATAACTTCTATCCATAGTTTTGTCCTCTGAGGCCAGTTAGAATAAAACTACTCCCTTTTCCATATAACAGCCTCAAAATTTTTGAAGACAAATATTTAATTACCTTAAACTTTTTCTTTTCTAATTTTTTCAGGTGTTCCTCAGGAACATGGCTTTCAGTACACTTACTATCCTGGTCACCCTGCCCCATATAAGCTTTATCTTATTAAATTCCCTCCTTAGCTATAATACCTAGAAGTGGACATAACAGGTCAGATGTGGCTCTAATTAGAGCCACAACATGATTCTCAACATATTTATGTCAATCCAGCCTAAGTTTGCATTAGTGTTTCTGGCTGCCATATTATATTGCACTTTACAGAAATTCCTAAGTCCTTTTTGCTTGAACTGCTGAATCTATTTATCTTCTTGCTCATACCACCTCATTACATTAAGATCAAAATAATGAGAGAAGCAATTGAGTAATAACAGAAAGATAACCCGTTTTCATCAAATCCAACCATTAATTCCCATTTCTGAGCTACTACCATGTAGCAAATGACATTGATGATTAAATTTAGAAAGAATTATTAGAGATTAATAAATTCTGGATAATAGAAGAGATACATAATGGAGCTTGAATGTTTTATATCATTCAGATTTTTTCAGATGTGTTGGTTAGTACTGGTGAATTGTTTTTTTTCCCCTGATTTTTATTCTTTGTCATAAGGTATAGGTGAGAGCAGAAGGAAGGATGAAGCTATATTAGAAAATATAAGTGATATAAAAAATAAAATATATTAACAAAATTATTTTTAAAAATAAGATGTTCTGGGCAAGAAATTAAACACCTTAAGGAAGCAAGCAGTGTTTTCATCACTGTTATTGATTGAAGGCAGGGGTAACAAAAGAGAAAAGGGGATTAGAAAGTGAACAGATGGTTAAGAAGATGCTGTCTGAGAATGGGATTTGGTTTTTGCACTGATTTAAATTATAGAAATGATGGGCTTATGGCCAGGAATAGTAAAAATGGTTGCTTGTAGTTCTGTGAATCTGTTCAAAAGAGCTTGAAATTGAAAAGGGGAGAGGGAGGGAGAAAATTGCTCACATAGATCTGTCAGATCAGATTCCATAGAGAGTAGCAGGTATAATGTAGGAAAAATGATAGAGGAGCAATGATGTACAGGGGACACATCTGAGATGCAAATATATGCATGATAAACAAGGTAAACTAAACATTCTAATGCAAGGAGGTAAATTGAACCTTCTAGGTATCAATCAGACAATGAGATGATAAAGATAATAGTAATAACAATAATAACTAACATTTATATAGTACTTTGAGGTTGACAAACATTTTACAAATATTATTTCATTTTATCCTCATAAAACCCGTAAAGTAGGTGCTATTATTATTCCTATTTTACTTATAAGGAAATTGAGAATTTCATTGTTTTGTTCAGGGTCAGACAGCTAGTGTCTCAGTCCATGTCCTTCTGATTCAAAATAAAAATGATCTATTCACTGTGTCATCTAGTTATCCCAATTATATATACATTCATATTGTGTGTGTGTGTATATATATTATTTTATATAAAAATCACATTATAATAATACATTGTATATATATTAATGGTATGGAAGGAATGAAGGACTTCAGCTATTTGAATATCTCCTGGATAAAAAGCAAGGGAGTTAACATATTCTTTAATTTTTTTAATGATTATTTTATTCTTCAAAAGTGAAGGAAACGACAAGGGAAACTGATATTTTATACCTGATTTCCTCCTCTATAAAATGGGGATAATTATAGCACCTACCTTCCAAGATTGTGGTAAGGATCAAGAGATCATTGGAAAAGCACTTAGCACAATGCCTAGCACATAATAGGCCCTATAGAAATTTTAGCTGGCTATTAGAAAGCACAACAAGAAGCTGGAGCTTATTTACATCAAGAATTCTTATGGTAGTCTAGTGAAATTATTGGACCCACTTCTCAGAGTAATTTTTTTCAATGCATAAAATAAACTTAGTAGGATCACAAAAGAATATTGAAATACAGTTATCAAAAAATCTTTTAAAAGCCAGATTTCAGGTTTTGTTGTTATTCAGTTGTTTCAATTCTGTCCAATTCTTTGTGATCCCATTTGGATTTTTCTTTTTGGTAAAGATACTAGAGTGGTTTGCTATTTCTTTCTCCAGATGAAGAAATGAAGCAAACAGGGTTAAGTGATTTGGTCAGGATCACACACTAGTAAATTTCTGAGACCAGATTTGAACTCAAGAAGAGGTCCTGATTCCAAGCTCTATCCATGCTCCGGAATAGCTAGGTAGCCCAGTGGAGAGTGCTAAACCTGCAGTTAGGAGGATCTGAGTTCAAATGCATCATTATCTTTACTATCTGTGTCATCCCATCTTCCTCATCTGTAAAATGAGTAAGAGAAGGAAAAAGCAAACCATTCAATTACTTTGCCAAGAAAACTCTAAAAGGGATCTAAAAGTTGGACACAACTGAACAACAATGATAGACTTCAGGTTAAGAATTTGTGATTAGATGAAAATAAACAGGATAAATACTGAACACTATTTCATGTAAGCTTCAGTTGAAGAAACTGAGAATATTTAACTTGAAGAACAGGAAAACTTGGAGTAATTTGGTACAAAGGATCAAGAAAATGGTTTTTGAATTTATGAAGCCTCTGAAGGTAGAAAAACATGAAATTACATATTGGGAGTGATTGCAAAAGTGTGGAGTAGCATTATGGGCCTGGCCTAAGCATTAAAATGGCATTTGCTAAGTACAGCAATATTATATAGCACAAAAGGGAAAATGCCCTCCAAAATTTGTAAGATATGAGAAGAGGATGTTATTGAGATTGATAGTGGGGAAAAAAAGCAACACTAATTGAAAGAACAAATATATTATAATTAGAATGTGGGTGGTTCAATGGATAGAACACTGGACCAAGAAGTTTGAATTCAAACCTGACCTTGGATCCATATTATCTGTGTGACTCTGGGCAAGTCATTTAACCATTGTTTGCTTCAGTTTCCTCATCTATAAAATGGGAATTATAACAGCACCCAACTCTTCGGGTTCTTGTGAGGATCAAATGAGATAATAATTACAAAGTGCTTAGCACAGCCCTAATTCCCTATTCTGGAACAGAATAAGTCCAAAATAAATGTTAGCTATTATTATTATTATTATTATTTTAGTTTTTTTAGTTATGTTTATTTTTTCAATAGAATTTAATTTTTCTAAATACATGCAGAGATACTTTTCAACTTCACTTTTTAAAAAACTTTTTATTGACAGAACATATGCCTAGGTAATTTTTTACAACATTACCCCTTGCACTCACTTCTGTTCCAACTTTTCCCTTCCCTACCTCCACCCCCTCCCCTAGATGGCAAGCAGTCTTATACATCAACATTCACTTTTGTAAAATCTTGTGTTCCAAATTTTTCTTTCTCCCTTACCCCTTTCCTCTTCTCCCTCCTCTAGACAACAAGCCATCCAACATACTTCCACATTCTTCATTCTGTGCAAGAAAAAAATCAGATCAAAAAGTAAAAAACACAGAAAAAACAAGCAAATAAGCAATAACAACAACAACAAAAGGTGAAAATACTATTCTTTGATCCACGTTCAATTTCCATACTTCTCTCTCTGGATGCAGATGGCACTTTCATCCCAAATCTATTGGAATGGCTTTGAATCACTTCATTAAGAGCCAAGTCCAACACAATTGAACATCACAAAATCTTGTTGTTATTGTGTATAATGTTCTCCTGGTTTTGTTCACTTCACTTAGCATCAGTTAATATAAGCCTTCTAGGTTTTTCTGAAATCATCCTGCTGATCATTTCTTATAGAATCATAATATTCCATTACATTCATTTCCACAACTTATCCATCCATTCCTCAACTGATGGGCATCTGTTAGCTATTATTATTAAGAGGGCAGATGAACATAAGGATGGCCCAAACTAAAGGAATATTTAGCAACTAATTTATCAGAGAAGAAACATTTGATTTGTGGGAGTTACTAGAAAAAAAGAAAAATCATTTGAGCTAAAAATCTATCACTAAACTCAGGAAAATTCAATGTCAACTAGCTTCAGAAAGTCTTCTAATATCAGGGTTATAGTCCAGCAAGTTCTCATCAGGATAGGGACATTGACCACACATTTAAAAACAAAAGCTAATAAAAAAACCTGATGAGAGGTAGCTAGAACCATGGACAGAGAAATTGTGGGAACAAAAGACCAAGAAGACAGAAGTTACTACAATTTGGTGGAATATTACTGGCAATATTGTATAAAGAGGAAGAATTTTCTTTTGCTAAAATTGTGGTTTAAGTAGATATCAGTAATTTCTCAGAAGAGAAACAATGAATTGGTATAAAAGAGACTGAGAGAGGCAGGTAGAAACAGTGATATGGTATCTGAGATTTTTATTGAAAACTTTATACAAGTGGAAAAAACTTGCTAAGAAATTTTGTTGTTCAGAGAATACAGGAAAGATCTGAAACAGAAACAAATAAACAATATTCATAAATAGATTAAAAGCTTGAAAGTGAGATATTTTATCTGAAGAAGAAATTGGAAAGTGAGATAGAGCAAAGGAATCTATAAGAAAAATGAAGAGATAAAGAATCAGCTAAAGGCAGTCTCTTGTTTTCTATCATTCCATTTGAATGTGAAAGTATTAATTTTTTTATAGCTGACATAGTGTGTTGGGCTCAGTGTTTTATTAATGTTATGTGGAATTTTGTTAGGATGATTTTTTTCTCCATAGAATTTTATTTTTCCAAATACATGTAAAGATAGTTTTCAATATTCATTTTTGTAAGTTTTTTGTTCCAAATTTTTTCCCTCCCTCCTTTCTCTCTCCCCAAGATAGCAAACAGTCTGACATAGGCTAAATGTGTACAATTTGTAATGTTGTGCAAGAAAAGTCAGAACAAAAGGGAAAAAAAACTATGAGAAAGAAAACAAACCAACAAAAAGGTGAAAATATTATGCTTCGATCCACATTTAGTCTCCATAGTTCTCTCTCTCTCTCTCCTTGTAGATGTCATTTTCCATTGTTAAGATAGTTTTCAAATCTTCCATATTCTATTTTACATTTCAAAGGTTAAAACTAGTATTGGTAGGTATTAATTGATTTAAAAATATTTTCCCATTCAACTTTGATTTCACTATGTATTCAGGGATAGCTTTCTTCTAGATATCATTATGTTCAATGTGTCTTGCTTAGAGGAGACAAAGGTTTTTTAATAGGTATTTTTAATAGGTATTATCTTTGGTCCATTGATTCAATATAACCTCTTGATTCAAGTTCAAAGCCAGTCTTTTCCTTTCCTTGGCATACATTAAGAATTTTTCATTATAGTGTTCAAATTATATTCTTCTATCATTGGAGAAAAATTCCATGAGATGGAGTTTTTTGATTTGTTTTTTAGTGGTGTCATATAGCTTGATGTCATCCATAGACATAGAATGGTTAATAAAATGCTTTGGTTCAATTCCTTCTTAATTTGAAAGCCATGCTAAGTGTTACTAAGGAGAAATAATAATGTATTTAAGGCTAGGCAGAACCATAATGGGTTTAAACTATATCCCTGAAAAATATTATGCTTTATGTCAATTGTTCTTTTTATTATTATATGGATCAGCTAAGTGGTACAGCGAATGGAATGACAAGTCTAGAGCCATGAAGATTTCTCTTGAATTCAAATCTGGCCTCAGACAATTACTAGGCAAGTCATTTCACCCTGTTTGCCTCACTTTCCTCATCTGTAAAATTAGCTGGAGAAAAAAATGCAAACCACTCTAATAGACTTGCCAAGAAAACCCCAAATGGAGTCACAGAGTCAGAAACAACTGAAAAATGACTCAATATTTTTTAAAAATGTTTTAAATAAAGGAGAGTTTTGCTTGTGGATTGCAAAAACTCTTACACTTTCACTATACTTTAGTCTATTTTGTCTATTTATAGTATATTAATATTTAATGTGTCTCTGTGCAAGGCAGAGCCAAGTAGTGGAGTACTCCTCTAAGTAGACCTATAGAATGTACCAGACATAAACGTGATGGAGAAATCCAGAAAAAAAAAAAAGTCACAGTGAATCTTTTGTCTGGTCTAAGTTAGAATAGGAGACTCTGGAATCAGGGTTGAGGCAGAAGTGCAAAGCACTTTGGTATTAAGGGAGTAATAGAGTAACAATATAGTAAGAGAACCTGAACACCATACAATAGAACTGGGCTCAGCCATGACATTACCCTTCCAGATAGAAAGACCCTGAACACTGTATGGAAAAAGAAGGAAGTTCAGAAGCCAGCAGCATTAGTAATGTGGCTCAGATCTTGAGCTCAGAGAAGAGTCTTAGCAGCCTGAAGAAAAATAACTAAGGCAGGAAAGGGGAGCCTACATTCTGGCACTTTGAATCAACAGAGCTTTCTAATTGATTGATACAGATGGAGTCTAGTAGCAATCTACGCATACAGACTCAAACTCAAGATAGAAATGTGTAGAGCTCAGACTGGGATACATGGGCAGGGGAATGAGGGTGGTAGGTGCAGCAATTTACCTTTCTTGTGGCTCAGACTCCTTTGGGAGCATTGAAAGCTTATAAATCCCAATTCTATCCCCTAGATTCTGGAAAAACGCAACACTCGATGCCCTAAGAAAGCAGTAAGGAGAGTAGCACAGACCTTCTCTTCACAAATGTGACAGATCCTAGTCCTAAGATCAAAGCCAAAGTTAGAAAATTAGATAGAAAAATGGGAAAACACAAAATGAATCACACCAAAATGAGCTATTATGTCGACAGGATTGCTCAAGAAATAAACATAGAAAAAGAAAATGAAATATCCAAAACATGTACAAGCAAAGCTTCAGAGAAAAGCACAAGTTGGGCACAACGTCAAATAGAATTCCTGAAAGAGATGAAGTAAGAGTTTTTTTGTTTGTTTGTTTTTTAAGAGTTAGTAACCAGCACTAAGTCAAAGACTGCAGCAGTAACAAAAGTAACATTGCCAGGACCCCCATGCCAAGACCACCCCTCTCTTTTCACTGATCTTTTTTTACTATTAGAAGATATATATATATATATATATATATATATATATATATATATATATATATATATATATATATATATATATATATATATATATTAAAGCTAAGACCCAACTTAACACAGGTATAATTTTCTGCACTCTCCCTCTGGATGAACTCTAGTATAACTATATCACAGAAGTGGCTCAAGCAAGTTCTAGGTAGTCCCTGAGTTCAGACAAGCACCTGCAGGAACCGTATTCCAATGAGAAATCTCTCCTATGAATAGACTTTTTTTTCCTCACTACACAAACTTGCTGCATTGTTGCTGTTACCCCTCACTACCTGGCTCTTTGTCTAGCCACGACCATAAGTATCCAGCTTTAGCTCCACTGCTTTGGGTCAGCTATGCTTTATTTTACTCCTCAACATTTTCTTGCTAGTCCCAGAGACCTTAACTCTTTTTTTTTTTTTTCCCCCTGAGGCTGGGGTTAAGTGACTTGCCCAGGGTCACACAGCTAGGAAGTGTTAAGTGTCTGAGGGCAGATTTGAACTCGGTTCCTCCTTAATTCAGGGCTGGTGCTCTATCCACTGCGCCACCTAGCTGCCCCGATCTTAACTCTTAAACTCCAGAACTCTTGCTCCAGGGACTTCACCGTCCTGATTGGCTCATTCTACACATGGTCTACTTTATGTAGGCTGGCTCTAACTTTGCTTCACTTTATTCCCCAGGCAATTTTGATAGAAAATTTGTTACTGAAAAGATTGTGTCAGTCTACTTCATCATCTATGTTACTAATTCCTACTAAGTTACTATTCGTGTAACTTTCTAAACTAAAATCCTATGTTCTGGCTACTACTGCCCCAAATATGCTATTTTCCCTAATTAGATTTAAGTTCTTTGAAGTAAGAGACTATATTCACTTTTGTATTTATATCCTCAGCACTTAGCAGAATAATTGGCACAGAATAATTGGCACGTAATAAGGGATTAATAAATGTTCATTCTTCAACCAAACTTGAATTCTTCTCATAAACATTTATAGAAAAAAACAAAACAAACCTTTTTTTAATCAATACAAGCTGTGAATGTTTTGTATGATGTATGTAAGCACATAATTGGTGAAGTCTCTGTTGATTTTATCCTTTAGTAATATATATGTGTTGCTTTCTATTAAGAAAGGCAGTACAAAGCTTATTAAGTCTGAGAGAAAGCTTGTAAATCAGCTTTCTGGTAACTCAGACACAGGGAAGCGTTTGATTCAATAATTTTCCATCTTTCTCCAGCACCACTAATTTTCAGTTTGAAGTAAATAATTCTGCTTTTTGTTATATTAATGGAACACAGCTTCTTATTTGATCCAACTTGTGTTTTTGTTATGTTGCACTTCCTGTACCCATCTATATAACCACAAATTTTTTCATATCCTCTTCTTTTTTCCCCCTTCACCTCTGATTTCTTTATTTCTCAAACTTCTATAGGTAAAATTTTGATTAAAGGTGAGTTAGTTTTTTTTTTTTTTTTTTTTTTTTTTTCTGAAACAATTGGGTTAAGTGACTTGCTAGAGTCACACAGCTAGGAAGTGTTAAGTGTCTGAGGGAAGATTTGAACTCTGGTCCTCCTGACTTCAGGGCTGGTACTCTATCCACTGTACCATCTAGCTGCCCCAGGGTTTTTTTTTTTTTTTTTTTTTTTAATGTGGCTCATTCTCTTTTTGCTTTAATCTTTAAGCTTTTTCCTCAAGATACTAATTAAGGAAATTTAGAATTTCTTTTTTTAAAATTATTTTATTATTTTTTATTTTTTTATTAAAGCTTTTTATTTTCAAAACATGCGTGGATAATTTTTTAACATTCATCCCTGCAAAACCTTGTGTTCCAATTTTTTCCCTATCTTCCTCTAAATAGCAAGTAATTCAATATATGTTAAACATGTGCAATTCTTCTTACATATTTCCACAATTATTGTATTGCACAAGAAATATATCAAAAAAGTAAGAAAAATGAGAAAGAAAACAAAATGCAAGCAAACAACAACAAAATGAGTGAGAATGTTACGTTGTGATCCACACTGAGTTCCCACAGTCCTCTCTCTGGGTGCAGATGGCTCTTTTCATCACAAGATCACTGGAATTTGCCTGAATCACCTCACTGTTGAAGAAAGCCACATCCATCAGAATTGATCATCATATAATCTTGTTGTTACTATGTATAATGATCTCCTGGTTCTGCTCATTTCACTCAGCATCAGTTCATGTAAGTCTCTCCAGGTCTCTCTGAACTCATCCTGCTGGTTGTTTCTTATAGAACAATAATATTCCATTACATTCATACACATAATTTATCCAGCCATTCTCCAACTGATGGGTATCAACTCAGTTTCCAGTTCCTTTGTACAAAGTACAAAGAGGACTGCCACAAACATTTTTGCACGTATGGGTCCCTTTTCCTCCTTTGTGATCTCTTTGGGGGTAATCTAGAATTTCCAATATATCTTTTGTTTTCCAGATTTCTTTCTATATATTCCTTTTTGTTGTTGTTGGCTTTAGCTGGGTAAAATGGTATGTTCCAGTTGCATATTGATGTAATCTATTTTGTGTGTGGGTGTGTTTGTGGGGGTGTTGTGTGTAGGGAAATCCTTTGTATTTTATTTTAAAATAAATTTTTATTGATATCTTCATTTCATTTTACATGTATTTGGAGTTTGCTTAGTTTAGTGGTCAGATTCATATTTCCAGCAGGTAAAATATGAGTTATTCTGACTTTTTTTTCAGGTATACCTTGCCTTCTTATGGTATAAAAATATGAAAAGGCACACTAATTCTATCATCTTCTACATTAAACTGTCATAAGGGTTTTGAGTAGGTCTAGACTGAACCCATATGCTGATTCATCTATTTCAATTCATTTATTGAGTAAACTCTTAGAAAGAGCTGGTTGTCATCCTTTGTTCTTCTAGAGGACCAAAGATATTACCACATTGGGGTCAAGATATGTGTTGCACTATAGCTGATCAGACCAATATGACATACTCAGAAGTCTCTACCACAGATTGGACACAAATGATCCATATGAACATTTGGAATGTCTTTAAATTTGTACATCTCACATTTCTTTTGAGCTACTTCAATTCTACTTGCAATTCATAGGACATCACACTTTCTTTGATGTGGGCCAGACATCCTGAGCAGTCCTGTTCCAGTGTCTCCCATGTCTCTTAATGGATTACAACATCATGCTGACTGTGATGTTAACTAATGCCATCAGGGATGTGATCAGAGGTGAAATTTCTAGGGCTCCTCTTTTGTCTTCTTGGCTAGTGTATTGGTCCTCATTGCATGTGAACTTGGTTTATATCTCTTACTTTCCCATTATCTTCCTCATAGCACAGAATTAAAAGATTAGAGCTTAAAGTGATTTTAGGGGCCATTGAGTCAAACCCCTCATTTTACAGATGATAAAATGAATTGTGTAAGAGAAATTAAATGACAAGGATTTAGGGTTGGACTTTAAGGGAATTATTACTGTTGATATTCCCTAGGTGAACATAGCCAATCTGTGTCTCAGTTTCCCCAAATATAAAGTAATGCCCTCAAGGGCTTCTAAACTCCTAAATCCTACTACCTTCAAGTAGTAAAATACTGAGATTAATTAAATGACAATGGAAAGATTTCTCTCCTTTCTATCTTCCTCCTAGGTTTTTTGTTTTGTTTTGTTTTTCCCTCTAAAGGTTACTGAACTTGTTCCTCAGCCCTTCCTTGTCATACTTGTCTGTGTCTTGCTTCCTTTATGCTTTATTTCATTTTCTATTTCCTTTTAATGGTTTTATCAATTTTGATGCCTAATGAACTGGGTGGACTATAAACTGGGAAGCTGCCTGTAGAAACCCATTGAATATATTCACACTCTCTGACCAGAGTATAACTTTCGTTACCTCCACCACCAACATCACCACAACCACCACCACTACTAATAACCCTTAAAAGTCAACACCCTAAAATGTGTCTGGGGTCAATTAGCAGCTAAGAATGTGCCATTAAAAAAAGATTTTGAGTTAGAATGCTTTAGGTCTAGAAAAGATGAAAACCCATGTTGAGAGGTAATAATTTGTATGGTCGTACTAGCTCCAATATCCACTAAGGAAGAATTTTTATTTTATTTCTTTAATAATATTTTTTTCAAATATATATAAAGATAGTTTTCAACATTTATTTATTTAATTAAAACTTTTAATTTTTCAAAACAAATGCATGGATAATTTTTCAACATTAACTCTTGCAAAACCTTGTGTTCCAATTTTCCCCCTCTTTCCCCATCCCCTCCCCTAGATGGCAAATAGTCCAATATATGTTAAACATGGTAGAAATTATATGCATACATATTACAAAATTATCTTGCTGCACAAGAAAAACCAAATGAAACCAGAAAAAATGAGGAAGAAAATAAAATGCAAGCAAACAACAACAAAAAGAGTGAAAATGCTATGTTGTGAACCACACTCACTTCCCACTGTCCTCTCTCTGGGTGTACATGGCTCTCTTCATCATCACAAGATCATTGGAACTGGTCTGAATTATTTCATTTCACCATTCATTTTTATAAAACTTTGTATTCCAAATTTTTCTTCCTCCCTCTTTTTACCTTCCCCCTCCTCAAGATAGCAAAAATTCTGATATAGGTTAAATATGTGCAATTTTAAAAAATGTGTTTCCATATTTGTCATCTTGTGCAGGAAAAATCAGATCAAAAGGGGGAAAAAAACATAAGAAAAAAAAAAAAGGAGTGAAAATGCTATGAGAAAGAATATTTTAGAGCTTTAGATCCAAAACATTTTCTATGGCAAGGAAGCAGTTTCTAGGAACTCCAGAGGAAGGAGTAGCAAAAGGATCTGAAATCTTTGTGGAGAAAGGGCCTATCATTCCTATCATGACCAATAGTGGTAATATTTAGGTAAGCTCAAGAGTACCAAGATCAGTGGCCCTTTGCATTAATCACACTGCTTCACATCAGGTTCTGATAGTCATTATGGAAGGAAACAATTCATTTGGAGAAGGGACCTGGGATTCTTACCCTTACCAACAGCAGCTCTCAATTAACTATTGCTGATGAGGCAGGCAAGCTATTCCAGCTGAAGTAGCAAGGTACTATATGGGAGGGACAGTGGCTGCATGTGCCAGGTGGGTCAAACTCCTTCAACCACTCCCTCTCCTTAGACCTTGTTAGAGAGACAGCTCAGGATTCTGAACTTAAAAATTCCAGGAACAGCAATATCTTTTCTATCAATGGTCCAGTTTCCAGCTTGTCTCTTGAAGTCATTCCTGAAGGGTAAAGCCTCTGTGAAAGAGTTTTCCATTTTTGTCACCACCAAAATTTATATACAATCAATTGCCATCAATGGCAAATAAGCCTGAAAACTATGGGAACAGCAGTCCAGTCCTAAATACACTAACTCTGTATTTGTTTTGTCCACTACAGGCCTGCTCTAAGGAAAGAAGCAAACCCTTTGGAAATGCATCCTGGCAGCTACAGGACCTACAGCTCCTACCTCCTGAAGACTGAAAATAAAATGATTGCCATTGGTACTATCAAATAGTTACACAGGAGAAAGCAATTTGATTTTTTATTCATGGAAATGCCAGAGAAGACAATACTTTACTACCATTTGCTTTGCTATATTGCACTAAGGACCATGGCATCTTTCCATCTGACCTGCAGCTAAATCCTGGCTGTATTATCTTTCTCTATTAGAATGTGAGTTCCAAGAGATTGGGGACTGTTTTGATTTTATATTTGTATCTCAGGGCTTAGCGTAGCATTTTGCATGTAGCAGGTGCTTAATAAATGTGTTTTTATATTCATTCATCCTTTCATTCAAAAGGTATTGGCAGAGGGAGCCCTCTGCTCCCAAGGAGAGGCAATGGGGATCAAGGCAGCTTTTGAGAATTTGAGAATTTAATCTGGATCAGACATCACCAGCTCAGAAGACTATCAAGGCCAAAGGGCTCCCTATTTCCCTCCTGAACCTCACACTATCTTACCCACAGAGCTTACAAAAGTGCTGATCCCAGTTCCTTGAGGCTGCCAATCTGCCAATAGGACAACAGAATAAATATTGTACCTATCTTTTTCTTAAGGGATAGCAAGGTGGCACAGTGGATAGAGTGCCAGGCCTGGACTCAGAAAGACTCAATTTCCTGAGTTCAAATCTGGCTTCAGACACTAGCTGTGTGACTTTAAACAAGTCACATAACCTTATTTGGCTCAGTTTCTTTATCCATAAAATGAGCTAGAAAAGGAAATGGTAAACCATTCTAGTATCTTTGTCAAGAAAACCCTAAAAGGGATCATGACAAGTTGGACTGAAAAATAACTAAACTACAACAAACATATCTTTTCCCTCTTCCCAAACCCAAACAGTGGGAAACCTAGTTCTCAAACCAACATTCATTAATTGAACAAAGGGGTGGTTATGTATTTATGGGGGTGGGGAGACAGAGATCTGGAGACTTTGGGCCTGATTCTCTGAGACCTCCACTCTCTACAAAGAAGAGGTTGATTGGTAGTGATAGTGGTGCTAATGGTTAGGGAAGTGGAAGAAGTGGAAAGGGCAATGTGATCTAAGAAGAGTCTCTATTTAAATGGGGTGTAGGCTGGTAAAAGAGGGTCCTGGAAGGAAATCCATTTGGCAGTTTCTTTTTGTGACAAATTATTTCTACTATGTGCTAAGCTAAAGAAGTGCAAGAATTATCAGATGCACCATCTTTGTTGGTCAGTGCTGGAGCTCAAGAATGCCCATTTCTAAACTGAGCGACAGAATTCATCCTACGATTTCATGATATTTCTACCTGTCAGATACTGATGAAGGGTCCTTTAAATCCTAGCAGTTATTGCCAGGGACTTGCTATTTCAAAACAGATGGATTAAGTGCAGACCTTGTCAAAGCAATTTGCCAGATTGCCTGAAGCCATCACCTCCCCCATTCTAAATCTAGCACACCAGCTTTCTGATTTCAATTGTGGATGCTGCTAATGGACTGATTGCTTTATTCTAACTTCTATTTTTCAGTTTGAATCAACCTACCTACTCACTTTCCTTAGCTCACACTTTCTTGATGTTAGTCTTTCTGGTGTCTCTCAAGATGTATTAATCTCCTCCTATTCCTTTACATTAGTGGTGTCAAGCTCAAATAAAAAAGGGGGGGTACATATATAGCAACCTAATCTTTGACAAACCCAAAGATACCAACATTAGGGATAAAAATTCATTATTCGGAAAAAACTGTTGGGAAAACTGGAAATTAGTATGGCAGAAATTAGATATGGATCCACACTTAACACCATATACCAAGATAAGATCAAAATGGGTCCATGATTTAGGCATAAAGAGGGAGATAATAAATAGATTAGAGGAACAGAGGATGGTCTACCTCTCAGACCTGTGGAGGAGGAAGGAATTTATGACCAGAGGAGAACTAGAGATCATTATTGATCACAAAATAGAAGATTTTGATTACATCGAACTAAAAAGTTTCTGTACAAATAATACTAATGCAAACAAGATTAGAAGGGAAGTAACAAATTGGGAAAATATTTTTAAAAACAAAGGTTCTGACAAAGGTCTCATTTCCAAAATATATAGAGAACTGACCCTAATTTATAAGAAACCGAACCATTCTCCAATTGATAAATGGTCAAAGGATATGAACAGACAATTCTCAGAGGAAGAAATTGAAACTATATCCACTCACATGAAAGAGTGTTCCAAATCACTATTGATCAGAGAAATGCAAATTAAGACAACTCTGAGATACCACTACACACCTGTCAGATTGGCTAAGATGACAGGAACAAATAATGATGAATGTGGGAGGGGATGTGGGGAAACTGGGACACTAATACATTGCTGGTGGAGTTGCAAAAGAATCCAGCCATTCTGGAGAGCAATCTGGAATTATGCCCAAAAAGTTATCAAACTGTGCATACCCTTTGACCCAGCAGCGCTACTACTGGGCTTATATCCCAAAGAAATAAAAAAGGGGGGCACTTATTTGAATATAAGATTGCCTGTTGGTACCATGTTCACTTAGTTTTAAAATGTAAAGTTTTCTTTGTTTTGTTGTATTTTTTCATTAAATATTTCCTAATTACATTTTCATTTTAAATATTTTTATTTTTCCCCAGTTACATTTAAAACAAAATTTTAAACTTGTTTTTTAAACTTTGAGATCCAGATTTTCTTATTCCCATCCTCAGTCCCTATTAAGAAAGTACATGTGAAGTTATACAAAACAATTCCCAGTTATGTTTTAATCCATTTCCTGGATTGTCCAGTTGACAACTATGTTCTATATTAGGTCCTTTTGTATTTTTTTTTTTTTTAACTTAACTTTGAACTACTTCTAAATTTCTTACTTCACCATGTGGGCTGACTTTAGTACTCCTAAAATGGTACTTAGCTCTGAACATCCTATTATCAGCTTCTTGATTGTCTCAAGTTCTTGGCTGCCCTCTAGTGACCATTATCTAAAATACCACCCCAGAATAGGCTCCTAGAGAGGAGAAATGGACTACGAGGGCCCTTGGTATTCTGACTCCTCTGCAAATGTTCTCCTGGATTTCCTAGTTCTCTAGAATTCCGTATAGCAAAAGAGATGTTCATAGATAAACATTTAATAAGATCTTTGTATGTACTGATGATAAAAAAAAATCAAAATTACCTTACATCTTCTGTGTGACATTGGACCATAGGTTCTTAACTGTTTTTGTGGCTTGGACTCATTTGACAATCTGATAAAAACCTGTAGGCCTCTTATCAGAATTTTATTTTTAAGTGCATTAAATAAAATATGGAGGATTATAAAGGAAAATGATTATCCTGAAAGGGTAACTAGGTAGTGAAGTGGATAGAGTGCCTCTGGGCAAATAGCTTACCCTGTTTGCCATAAGCTGGAAAAGAAAATGGCAAACTCCTTCGATATCTTTGCCAAAAAAATGGGTCATGAAGAGTCAGATACAATTGAAAAATGACTCATCAACAATTAATTATATTAAAATAGTTGTCAAAATATTTTTAAAAATTTATACCCCACCAATTTATCCAGGAACCCCAAGAGGTTCTATAAACCCTGCATCAAGACCCTTATTTTCAACTAAGCCTCAGGTTTCATTTCTATAAAATTGAAGCTATAAATAGTGTATTCCTATATAAGAAAATGCCATGAGCTCCTCGTTTTTCCAAATCCTGAAATTCTTCCAGATAGATTTTTCGCCAGGATCTAGTAATTTTATGATATATGTATTTAAATTCTTCTTTGGGCAGACAAAACAGAGTATTATACACACTCACACCTTCCATAAGACAGCAATGATATAGAGGTGACTGGATTCTTAAAAGCTATCCATACAATACAAGCTTTGGCAGGTTCTGCCATGTTGGAAAGGTTCTGAGTATGGACCTCAAAACAGAGTTGCTTGAAAGGAACAAATGAGATAAGATGCTTTGGAAATTTTACAATATACAATAATGTGAATGTAACTACAGTCTCAAAACACAATGGTATAGAATTCTCCCTTTACTGGTGGAGATCAATGCCCAAGGCCTGCTTGAGGGCCTGAGCAGAGCTGATGAGAGTGAAAGAGAGCTCTTAAGGCACTTTGAGTCTCTTCAGGAACTGCAGGGTATTGATTTCTAATAAAAAGAAAGTCCCATACCAATAGACATGGAATTGGGGTCATGCTCATTGTTTTTAAAAATAAATTTTCTGTGACATTTTTTGTCTGTAAATTACCTAAATATCTCCCTCTATTCACTCCTGCCTCTTTAAGTCATTTCTTAAATCTTAAAAAGCAAAGGATTTACTTTAAAAGGAAAATAAGAGAAAACAATTCATCAAAACCAATAATACATCAACAATCTGCTGTCATATTGAGTATTCCACACTCATAGACATTCCTGTCCCCATTTTTGCAAGTTTGAGAAAGCATTTTCTCATATAGTCTCAATGGGTCTTCGACTTATTCTTTATAATTTTTGCCCCATTCATTTTCGATTGTTGTGTGATTGTCCTTTTCATATATATTGCTGTTGTCATGGTGTAAATGGTTTTCTTGGTTCCACTTATTTCATTTTGTCTTAATTTATCTAAGTCTTTCCATGAGTCTCTTTATTCATCATATTCCAAAGATATACATAGCTAAGTAGGGAGAGGTTCATCAACAATAGGCTGAATGCATAGCATTAGCAAACTACACAACACACAAAAAAGACAAGGATTGCCCTTAGTCCCATAAAGCTTCTTTCTGCTTCTACAGTGATGGTAGCAGAATGATAGATAAGTAGATAGAATATGCTAAGAACCACAATTTTTAGACCATCTCTCAACTTTTTTGCTGTTGTTCAGTCATTTTAATTGTGTGCAACTCTTCATGACCCCATCTGGGGTTTTCTTGGCAAAGACTGAAAAATTGTTTGCCATTTCCCTCTCCAGTTCCTTTGACAGATGAGGAAACTGAGGCAAACAAGTGGAAGTGTGCAGAGTCATTCACTTGCTAAGTATCTGAGGGCAGAATTGAAACCAGGAAGATGAGTCTTCTTGACTTCATGTCCAGCACTCTATCTAAGCTGCCCTAATTTTAATTAGACTGTTGCTATTCTAAACATATTTGTCCAGTGAATAATGAGTGGACATTTTTCTGGAGGAGCTGGATCACATAATTATTGACAGATTTGCAGTAAATGAAAGATGGGTCACATGGTGATAATGAGCACATGTCAGGTGGGACTGACTGCTAGAACATCCCACATGTATTATATTATGGCAACCTATAGAAAGACATGGATAAGAACTGCATAGCATAAATAGGAATAGATGGGATTTGATAATAATAAGGATAACAATAATAACAGCTAACATTTATATAGCGCCAACTTACTCTGGTAAGTGCTTTACAGATATTATCTCATCTGATCCTCACAACCCTGAGAAGTAGGTCTTCATTTATAATGCATTATCTCCATTTTTATAGTTGAGTTCACTGAAGCAGACAGGTTAAGTGACTTGCTTAGGTTCATAAAGAAAAAGTCTGTATTTGAATTCAGCTCTTCCAGACTCTTATGTGGGGAAGACTCTTATTGGTCATTTGTGTTTCTTCTTTTTAAGAACTGACTTCTTATTCTTTGACCACATTTATTGGGAAACCCAAATTTGTAGGAATTCCTTAATCAGAAATATTTATGTAGAGATTTCTACTAGGTTTTTCCCCCCTTTTTGTTCTGGATACATTGTTTTTGTTGTATAAAGATAATTTATTTTTGTATGACCAAATCTACCTATTGTGTAATTTTTACTTTCTTCCATATGTCAGGAAATTACATTTTAAAGCTGGAAATGACATTATTAGCCATCTAGTTCAATCCTTAAACAAAATGAATGCCCATCATAACAAACTAGACAATCAGTCTTCTAACCTTTGCTGGAAGATCTCCAAAGAAAGAGAGTCCTCCTCTTCCAATGAAGGGACTGTTGTCCCTTCCACTTTTGGATGGCTCTAATGGTGATGAAGTTTTTCCTGATGCCAAGCCTAAATTTGCATCTTTGCAACTTCCACCCTTTGCTTTTAGTTCTGCCTTAAGATCCCAAACAAAGCAAAGATAATCTCTCTACCATATGTTAATGTTTCCAATACTGAAGACGCTATCATATCCCCCTAGAGGCTTCTCTTTTCTAGGCTAACCATCTCTAGTTTTTCCAAATGATCCTCAGAAGACATTAAATCGAAGTCCTTCTCCAACCTTGTTGCCTCTGGACATTATATTATTAGTGCCCTTTTTGAACTATGATGCACAAATGCAATCTGGTCAGGATAGACTACAAAGGGACTTTCTCTGTTTCTCCTTACTCTAGGAAGCTATACCTCTCAGTGCATCCAAATATCATTGTGACTTTTTTTTTTTTTTTTTTTGGTTGCTATATCACACCCCTGAAACTTGCAGCTCACTAAAACCCATGTGTATGTGTATGTATATGTATGTATCTTTATAAATACATACATATATATATAGCCAAACTACTATATAATTAAGCCTCATTCACTACACTTAGGAGGTTGATTTGTTAAACTTGAGGATAAGAATTGTTTTATTTTTATTGAATTAATTGTATTAGATTCAGCCAAAATTCTAGCCTTTTCAAAACTTTTGGGATCCTGGCTTTATCATCCTTTTGTGCTAGGATCTCTTCCATTTGAAAAGTTGTGATAAGGTTAGCGTCTCTAGTTTTGCCCAAGTCACTGATAATGTTAAACAGCACAGAATCAAACACATTAGAGACACCCTGCTAAGTTGAATTGAACCATTAATACATTTAGTCTTTTATTACCTTAGTTTGGCCAAACAGTTTTAAAGCCATCTAATTGCATTACCTTTTAGTCTGTAACTCACCATCATTTCCACAAGAATAGGATAAGATATTTAAATGTTTTACTAAAAATCTGGGTTAGTCATATTATAGACCTAAAATTGGAAGAGACTTCAGAAGTCGTCTAAATCAATGCCTTATTTTTTTTAAGTTAAAATTTGTCGTTTTTTCCTCAATTACCAATGTTTTTTCCTTGTTCCCATTCTCCTCCCATTATTGACAAACTTCTGTAACAAATATACATAATAAACCCCAAATTGGCCATATCCAAAAAAATATATCACAGTCTGCAGACTTTCTCTGTGGGGAAGTGAATAGTATCACAGATTCTCGGGAATTATAATTGGTAATTGCATTAATCAGATTCTTAATTTTTTCAAAGTAATTATTTTTGCTGAGATAATTGGGGTTAAGTGACTTGTCCAGGGTCACAGAGCTAGGAAATGTTAAGTGTGTCTGAGGTCAGATTTGAACTTGGATCCTCGTGACTTCAGGGCTGGTGCTCTATTCACTGCACCATCTAGCTGCTCCAAAGTTTGTTTTTTTTTTTTTATAATATTATTGTGGTATAAATTATTCTGGCTTTTATCACTTCATTCTGCATCAGTCCATATAAGTTTTTTCAGCTTTTTCTGAAACTGCCCTCTTCATTCATCATTCATTTATTACAGTACAATAGTACTCCATTCCATACATATATCATAATTGGTTCAGTCATGAATGACTACAATGAATTTTCCTTCCTTCCTTTGGAACTGAGACCAGGCTCTCTCCTGATGACAAAGTATTCCTTATTACAGTTTTTGCATAAAACTCTAACTCACTAAGTCATAGTAATGGAGTCACAATATTCCTTGCTCCATAGCTGATTCCAGATATAGGAAAATAATTTAACATATTCTTTGTTCCATAGCTGATTCCAGATATAGGAAAATAATTTAACCAGTATATATACAATAAACATTCTTTCAATCTGTATTTTAAATTTAATATATATTAAGTACCTACTATGTGCAAAGCATTGTACTTTTGGACTATAATCAGATTGTGCTTTCATGCTATTGGGACTCTTGCTTGCATAAGCAATATGATTTTATCCCCTCCAGCTTTTGCAACTCATGCCCCCAGCCATCTGTCAGAGGAATTGGTGCCACATAAAATGATTTTCTAAAAGCAGAAACTGCTCACATTCTCTCTAGAAACATTTGCTTTTAAGTTGTCAAAATGCCTCTTCATGTAGTATAACCAGAGGCCATGATATTCTTCTGGTGTGCCATCACCTTTTCAGGAGAGTAGCAAAGAAAACACAATGGGAGGTCAGATTTGGCACCCAGGAATTCAGACTAGAAAAGAATACATAGGCAGTGTGTATACAGTCAGGATTCAGCATCTAGAGATGGAGAATGGGTGAGATGTTGTGGAATCTGTGTATAAGGACAGAAAAGATAATATAGAGGCTGAATGTGCAGCTAGGGGTTGGTTGCATCCAGGATTCAAGCTGGTCATGAAGATAAGGAACAGAGACCAAATAAAAAAGCCAGGAGCATTGTCTGAGAATTCAGAATAGATCAGTAACATTAGTAGAAGCAGGGGGATCATTATTGCTTCCAGGTCATGAACAGTTCTACTCTCTATTCTGATTTTTTTTTTTTTTTTTTGGTATTCCTTCCTGGAGCTGATAAGGTATGGCAATGTATGCTAGCCCTAGAGGGAGGTAGGGTTTCACAAGTGGTTACAAGTGATTGTAGAACAGAGCAATAGGGTCTCTATCATCCTAACAGAGGACTTGGAACTAAGAAATAGTTTCAGTGTCAATTGACAGATTGTACTGACAACTAGTTTATCCAACCAGTCCAATTCTCCTGGCATGAATGGGTCTTGATGAGAGAATTGCATCCCAATATTAATCTCCCCTCCCCCCAAGTGGGCCTAATTTCCTCTAAAAGGCAATTTGGAATTGTGTTGGTATGGATTCTTATTTTTAGAGTCTGGGCTTTCAAATCATGCTGTTGGAAGCTTAAAGTGTACAATTCCACAAATTGTAAAACAATAACAAACATTTATTAAGTACCTACTGTGTGCTGAGCAGTATGCTAGGCATGAGGGGAAATAAATGACATTGAGAATACAGTTCTTTCCCAGATCTTAGTTTAGTAAGCAGATAAGACTCATATGCAAGTAACTAGAGAGTTATAAAATTAGATATTCTAGGAAATTTGAAACAATATTATTATAACCTCTTTGATCTAGCAGTATCTGTACTGGGTCTATATCCCAAAGAGATCATAAAAAAAGAGGACCCATATGTGCAAAAATATTTGTAGCAGCTCTTTTTGTGGTGGCAAGGAATTGGAAATTGGTGGATGCCCATCAGTTAGAGAATGGTTGAATAAATTGTGGTATATGAATGCTATAGAACACTATTGTTCTGTAAGAAATGACCGGCAGGATGATTTCAGAAAGGCCTGGAGAGACTTACATGAAACTGATACTAAATGAAGTGAGTGTAACCAAGAGAACAATGTATATGTGATGATCAACTGTGATGGACCTGGCTTTTTTCAACAATGAGGCAATTCAGGCCAATTCCAATGGACTTGTGATGAAGAGAGCCATCTACATCTAGATAGAGGACTATGGAGAATGAATCTGGATCACAATATAGTATTTTCGCCTTTTTTGTTGTTTGCTTGCTTGTTTTTTTGTTTTGTTTTGTCTTTCTCATTTCTTTCCTTTTTTGATCTGATTTTTCCTGTGCAGCATGATGGAAATATGTTTAGAAGAACTGTACATGTTTAAACTATATTGGACTATTTGCTGTCTAGGATAGGAGATAGGTGGGGAAGGAGGGAGAAAAATTTGGAAAACAAGGTTTTGCAGGGTGAATGTTGAAAATTATCTTTGCATGTATTTTGAAAAATAAAAAGCTATTATTATAAAAAAAGATTATCAACAATAAAATCAGAGCAATTTTCCTAGAAGAGATGAAACTTAAGTTAGGCTTTAAAGGGTGAGTAAAGAGGTAAAGAGAGAAAGAGGGCCATTGGGGCAGGAGTTGAACCATGGAGATATGGGCAGGTTAGGCAGAGAAACATTCAGTTGGTTTGGACAGCTGGCTGTACCATGTGGTACATCAAGATGAATAATAGGAAATAATACTGTACACTTAGGGTAGCACTTGATTGTGGAGGGCCTTAAATGCTAACAAAAAAGTTTGAATTACATTTTGGCCCTCATATCATAACTAGATGGCACAGTGGATAGAGTGCCAGACTCTGGAGTCATGAAGATTCCTCTTCCTAATTTCAAATCTGGCCTCAGACACTTACTAGCTATGTAATCCTGGACAAGTCACTTCACTGTTTGTCTTAGTTTCCTGATATGTGAAATGAGCTGGAGAAGGAAATGGCAAACCACTCCAGTGTCTCTGCCAAGAAAACCCCAAATGGGGTCATAAACAGTTGTATGTGACTGAAAACAATTGGAAAACAACACTGTTCTTACACATGACATCTCAACTCTCACCTTTCTGTCTTCTGCAGACAATTCCTGGTGTTTCTTATGCCTGGGAATCACTTTCTCCTTATCTCAATCTCTTTTAGCTAAAGTGCCATCTTTACACGTTGGAACTACTCTGTTCTCCTGTGGCCCCTTCCTCTAATTGAATGGATAGCTCTTCCTAGAACCTCCATTTAAGAAGAGCAGTCAGGGGTACACTCCAGGTTTCCTCTACTATTCCTTCTTCCTTTTATCTCCCTTCTCCCACTTTTTGGTTTCCTTTTATGTATTATCTTCCTCCATTAGATTGTAAGTTCCTTGAGGACAGACTATCTTTCTTTCTACATCTATTTTTATTTCCAGTGCTGGCACATAGTAAGCATTTAATACATAGTTATTGTTTTCATCTTCTACAGGAAGCTTTCCTAATCCCTCCAGATATTATTGCTGCTATTAACCAAAGTATCTTTTATTTGTATATACTTATTTATAAATATATCCTTTCTATCTGGTAGAATGTAAGTACTCTGAGAACAGGGATCATTTCATTTTTATCTTTGTATCTGCAATACCCAGCACAGTCTCTTTCAGATAGGAGGTTCTTACTAAATATTTATTAATCTTAGAAGTAATAAAGAGCCACTGAAGATTCTTGAGAAAAGTGATATGACTAGAGCTACATACAAGAACAAAATTGTTCAACAAAAATATAAAAGATGACTTAGAGAGGCAAAGAATGAACATGCATGGATGCTATTACAATAGTCTAGATTTGTGGAGTTAGGGCCCAAACTTGAATGTTGACAGTGGGATTAAAAAGAAGTGGACAGTTGCAAAAGTATATCATAGATGTAGAACTAATAGGGCCTAGAACTGATTAGATATGAGATGAGGGTTAAAGATAACCCTAAGGTTATGAATATAGGAGATTGTGCTGTAACAAAACAGACATAAAAAATTTGAGGGGGAAGACTGAGTTTGATTTTGGATGTATGAAATTGGAGATGCTCATGGGAGATTCATTTGGAAAAATCCTATTGGTAACTAGAGATGAGAAGATAGATCAGGCTGAAGATATATTATGGTAATCATGTATAGAGACGTAGTAGTTGAAAAAGAAACAAGAGAGCAGGGTGTAGTGGTACATTCTTACAATCCCAATTACCACACAGGTCTAGAGACTGGTGGATCTCTTGTGTTCAGGAGTTCTGAACTGCAATAGATTATGCTGCTTCAGCACATGATTTAAGTTTAGAAAGAATATGGTGAGCTTCTGAGAGGGCCATCAGGTTGCCTAGGGAAAGGCATATTGGTATAGGTGATAAGCAGAAAGATGAGAGGAGGAAATAAGTTTATTAAGGGTGAGAGAGAAAATGAATAGGATGGGCCATGGGAAAACACTCATTTTAAATGATTAGGAAGACAATGAGTCACCAAAGAGTTAGAAAAGGAATCATTCAGCTAGATAGGAGAATTAAGAGAGAGTTAGACCTTTGAAGATATGCAAGTAAATGTTATTCAATACTTGGATGTGGTCAATATCCTAGTTACAGAAAAGTCAAGGAGGATGAGAAAGAAAAAAAAGTACCATTAGTTTCAACATTTAGGATGTCATGGTATCTTTGGGGAGGGAAATGTTTTCTATGGGGAATAGCAGCCCCGTTGTAAGAAGCTGAAGAGACAAAGTTAAGAAAGTAAAAGAATCATATATAGATAATTGAAAAAATGTACTTTGCCAAGGAATTTAGCAGGGAAAGGCAGATCAGAAGTTGTTAAACAACTTCTGGAGTATTATACACAGGTCTGGAAACCATATTTTAGAATGGATATTGTCAAAATAAAACTCTTATAAATGAATACATTTGGTGAGAGGCTTTAAATCCAAGATATTGTCAGTCTGGAGGAGAAAAAAATAAGGGTATACTTGATGGCCATCTTCAAATATATTTAAATCAATTTTCATTTGGAAGAAAAATTAAACTTTTTTTTTGAGTAAAACTGGGATCAGCAGGTAGAGAGTATAGGTGATAGATTTTGGCTTTGTCTAACTGGAACCTTAGCTTCAATTGCCCCTCCAACAGAAATTATGAATACTCTTATCATATCTTTCAGAGAAAATATCTTTTGCAGTTCCAATTTTATTGCCATCTTTGAGGAGTCTATGAGTCTATGACAGTTTGGTTGCAGTTCTATAGAATTAACTGTCATGGTTAGAGAGAAACTGAGTAAAGCAAAGAGAAAGCACTTTCCAAAGGGAGTGATTATAATTCTTATCTTGAAAAGACAACTAATGAATTACATTCTTGAAAAACTATCCTAAAAGAACCGAATAGTGGAACTGTGTATCCAGAATTGTAAAGTCAGTAATAGCACAATTTCTGTGATATTACAGCTGAAATATTGCAAATAATTATTCATGCCTTTGTTTTATTGTTTGCCAAACTGCTAATAATTATATAATTAGTAACTTTGATTTTTTTTAAGCCTAGGAGGTTGGGGGGGGAGTGCTATAAAAAGATGAGCAAAAGCTTATGGGAAAAGAGGTTTCTCTGGTGTATTAAAATACTTAAATTTAATAAACTGGAATGAGGGCCAGGGTTAAACTGATTAATTACAGAGTTGTTGCAAGTTTAGTAATTTATGAAGAAATATCAGACAATACCCTGTGATTGCTTCAGAGCTCCGAATAAGAATGACTAGGGGTAAGGAATCAAGTAGCCGGCTGAGGGGTCGGACGTCAGCTTGACCGTCAATCAACATACACGTTAGTCCATATCTGAGAGGAATGGACCCTAAACCTTGTTAATCTGAGTATCATATCTTCTGAACTGATAAATAATGGAGAAAACCTTTACTTTCTAATAATTACCACTCTCCTGAAGTGGAATGGGCTTCCTGAGGAGGTAATGGGTTCTTAGTGGTGATGAAAGGCAGGCTGGCTAGTGGTTAAATTAGATAATTTCTAAGGTTCCTTCCAGCTCAGATTCTATGATTCTGTGAATGTCTCAACAATAGAAACTTCTCCAGTCAACTTAGAAGCTAAAGAGTTTCTGAGGGATTTTATTCCTACATTTTTGCTAAGTGTCTGGTCAAGACCTCGTCCTAGCTAAAGAGTTATTTTTATTTAATAATTTTCCGCCATGATTCTGGTACCTTTAGTGAAAATAGTGTAGCAATTAAAAAAGAGAATGGGAAATGAAAATCTAGAATAAACTCAGTTCGATTCTCAGCTCCCGAATCAGTCCAAAGCTTTCACCCTTCACTAGTGCCACCGGCCCCTTAAAACTGTGTAAAAGAGTAGCGTATCTGGACACCCGGTGTCTCATTTTAAAGCTGCTCCCGTATGGGTGGTCCATTTATCCAGATTGCCTCTGCACACCCCGGTCCACGCCTTGGGAAGAACAATAGCATCTCGGAAGTCGCCGTTACGATGGTGGGATGGAGAAGACTCCGTACCCTGCTTATTGGGTTGGGGCGGCTTTAGGGGTCGCTGATACCCTCCTCCCCGAGCTCTAAAGTCCCAATCACGTGCCTCTTCCCTCCCCCTTTTTCGTCTCTGCCTTTGTGGCTTGTCTGTAGCTAAAGCGGCGGTGGACACAAAGGGGAGACAGAGAGAGAGGGGTGGAGAGCGTGGAGAGGAGAGAAGAGGAGAGGAACTGACTGCCCCCACCCCCCACTTCCCGAAACCCCCTCCCCCTCTGTTCCCTCTCCCTTGCCCTCGCGCGTACACACACACACACACACACACACACACACACACACACACACACACACACACACACTGCCTTGCACGCTCACACACACACTCACAGACATACACGCGCGCATCCACCGAGGAGGAGCGGAGGCCTGGCGGCTCGTGCCTTGCAGTGCTGAGCCGAGGGTGGGGGGCGCGGCTGTTGCTGCTCGGGGTTCCCGTGTACCACCGACTCTCCAACACCCGGGGAGGGGATGCTGAAGTGCTGCCCCGGGGAGGAGCGGACAGGACGGGCGCGGCTGCTCGGTGGCGGAGGCTGCGGCCGCTCCTCCGGGGTGTGATTGATGCTCGGGGCCTGCTGCTTCCTGCGCTCAACGCCGTCCTCCTCGGGCAGTTAGTTATGGGGGCGGCGGGGGCCGCCAGCGCCGCGGGGACCACGCTCCGGCTGCCCGCGGCTCCCCAGCTCGCCTTCTGCTACACGTCGGTTTTTCTGCTTTTCGCGTTCTCCGTGCCCGGGAGCAGAGCGTCCAACCAGCTCCCGGGAGGCGGTGGCGGCGGCGGCGGCGGCGGGGCAGGAGCGGGCGCTGGAGCAGCAGCCGGAGGAGGAGGGGGAGCAGCCGGAGGAGGAGGAGGAGGAGACTGCCCTGGCACGGGCAAAGGAAAGAGCATCAACTGCTCAGGTAAGCACTCGGCCCCAGCCCCGAGGCCACCCGCCTCTCCCGGTCTCCCGCCGGCTCCCGAGCCGAGGTCCCTGTGCTCGCGCCCACGCTCCCACTTCGCGGCGCGTGGATTCATTCCCCTGGGGCGGCTGCTGAGAGTGCTTCGGAAGAGTCCTCCCCCTCCCCTCGTCCCAGTCGGTTCCGTGTGTACCGGCCCGTGTGTGTTTGGGAGTGAGAGGGTGTGTGCGCGCCTGGCACGCGTTAGGGCTGGACAGAGGAGAGCAGTCCAGAGGGACAGGGGCCTGGGAAGTAGGGAGTTACCTATGCTCCCTCCCCAGGTCCCCACCCCCAGCTGCTGGAAACAAAGAGACTGCCGGGGTTGTGAGTGAAGATACAGGAGGAGGGCTTCCACTCTGTAAAAGCTCCTGCTCCTGACAAAGGGGGCCAGAAAGAAGGGGGTAGCTGGCCCCGGGCAGAGCGGGGCAGCGCGGCCACATTTTAATTCAGATTTCTATATTCAACTTCCGCAGGTGCATGCCAATGACCTCTGGCTCTCCAAACCGCACCCTGCTAATTTAGCCTTCTCTCCATCCTCTACTTTCTCCCCTGGAAGGGGACGCTGCCGGCGGAGTCCTCGTGACTTCCAGCCCTGATAACAATTTAAAAAATGTAATTCCTTCGCTTCTAATTTCTATGAAGCGAGAGATATTTGTTGTTTAGATGGGGGTGTGTGTTTTATTTGCTATAATGAAGATCATTTTATTTTAGGTACTCCGTGACAGCTGGACACCTCATTAATTCTTTATAGGGAAACCAGATGTCTCTTTAACACCTCCCCCTTATTTTAATATTAGTTTTGAAGGTTGCCTTTTCTTTTTTGGTTGGATAAATATTTCTTTAATTTGGAGCTAAGTAAGCACTGGCACCTCACATCACAAGTGACTCTAACCATCTTCATAACTTTTATGTTGTTTTTGCCAATGTACCCCTATCCCTATGAGGTGTGTTATGGCTTAATGCTTTCAACAAATACTTATCATAGACGTATTTTCCTTTAAAATAAACACAATGGCAGATTATTGTTATTAATAAACTCATGCATTAGAGTAGAGAATGTTGTGAATGTTGCCGTGGTTTTCTCAGTTGTAAAATGAGAGAGACTGAAATTTATTGATTTGTATACCATCTTTCAACTTTAAAATTCTGTTATTCAATAAATATATCTGGTTATGAGAGAATACATTAATCAGCATAATATAACCAACATATATATAACAGGCTATCTAAAACTGAACAGAGAAAAGTTGTTTTTACAACCGAACAACTCTAAGGCTGGAAACAAGGGCTTGGGATGGAAAAGAACTTTGTAGATCACTTTTTGGCTTTTGTGTCTAAGATTAGGGCTTGGCTCAATTTCTGCAAAAAAAGATCACAGACTAACATGAGACCTAGAGTATATGGTTGCCTTAAAAAGTATTATATTAGATTGCAATAATTGATGAATGGTATCAAGGTCATAGGAAGTAATAGTTTTATTGTACTATTTGTTGCTCAGATCACATTTGGAGTATCAAGTTTAACTCATTGAGCCACACTGATCTAATTGACCAACTAGAGTGTGGCTGGAGGAGAGCCATTATGAGGCACAAAGATTATGTGAGGAGCAATGGAAAGGAGTTCTTTACAATGGAAAAGGATGAAGGAGGAGGCACGAAGGTTTCTCTTCAAATATTTGAAGGACTGTCATGTGGAATAAGAATAAACTTGTTCTGTGTTGTTCCAAAGGGCGGAAACAATGGACAAAAGCCGCTAGGAGAAGACTTTTCTAAGAAAGCATTTCCTGAGAACCTTGCTGCTCAACAATGGATTGTCTGCTTTGTGAAAAAGTGATGAAGTGGTGTCCTACATTTAAAACAAATGACTTATCAGTATTTCTTATCTTTTGATCCATTCTTCCTCTTCCAGTGTTTCTCACATTCTACCTTCATTTGCTTCTACTTGCTAGCCTTGATCCTAATGTTTAACTAGTTACCAGTCCATAGTTCCTCATTCCTCTGACCTTTTGCTATTTTTGATCTAAGAATCTTCAAACATAGCTAATTCCCATTATCTAATTTCTTGCTCTTGCTCCAAGGCTGCTATATAGAAAAGAATGAAATCAAGCTGAGTTTATGCTATAAATTTCAGTTACGTAATAGCAGACTGATCTAGCTTGTAATTTCACTGAAATGAATAAAGCTATCTGACATGAGTTTCCTTAATTTCTTTTCTCTGTTGAATCAGAACTTCTTGGCATTATTGCTTCCCTTTGTCTTTTTTTTTTTTTTTTTAATCATAGAAGTATTCCTATTCTTGACTAAAAGAAGTCTATTTTCCTTTGCCCTTATAATCTTTTGCCTTCTCCAGGATCTTTCTCCAGAAGCAATTTTCCTACCTTATACATGTTCTTATCCCATCCTGCACAATTTAAGGATTTTCCCCTTCCCTGCCTCTTTCCCATCAGACTACAAATATCCCTCCAATTTTTCAATATTAAATAAGTCTTCTCTTAACTCTATTATTCCACATAGTTACCATTCCATCTCTTTTCTTCCCTGGCCAAGCTTCTTTAAAAAGTTGAGTATATCCAATGCCTATACTTCTTCACAGCCCATCCTCTTGTCAATACCCTCATTTACTCTACTGAAATAAATGTACTACTTAAAAGTGATCAATTGCTTCCTAATTGGCAAATCTAATAGCTGTTTTCAGTCCTCATCTTCCTTGACATTAGGTATTTTCCCCCTTTATCTCTTCCCCTTTAATGAATCCTGGATACCAGTTCTAGACATCTCCCTAATATACAAATCTCATCATGTCACTTTTCTATTAAAAATCATCTTTGGCTCCTTATTAACTGAATAAAAATTCAGCATTTTTTGCTAGCTGTAAGCAGGTACCATTTTACCTGTGAAAGACTTGGCTTTTATTATTTTTGTCCTGTATTCTTTGCTATAGTATTAACCAGTAGTGGGAAACATAAATAGAAACAGATCCTTGCTGACTGTATATTGGTATGCTCTTGGCAAAGATACTGGAGTGGTTTGCCATTTCCTTCTCTAGCTTGTTTTTACAGATGAAGAGACTGAGGCAAAGAAGTTCACACAGCTGGTAAGAGTCTAGGACCAGATTTGAACCCTGGTCTTCCTACCTCCCAACCCCTCACTCTGTCACTGTGCTGCCCTAGGTGTAGGGGATACAAAGGAAAAAGTTAAAACAGTCCTTGCCCTCAAGGGGCTTACATTCTTTTTTTTAAATTTTTTTTCTCTTTTTAAATTAATTTTATAATTATACATTTTTTTGACAGTATATATGCATGAGTAATTTTTAAAAATAATATTATCCCTTGTATTCATTTTTCCAGATTTTCCCCTCCCTCCCTCTACTCCCTCCCCTAGATGACAGGCAATCCCATACATTTTACATATGTTACAGTATAACCTAGATACAATATATGTATGTAAATCCCATTTTCTTATTGCACATTAAGTATTGGATTCCGAAGGTATAAGTAACCTGGGTAGATAGACAGTAGTGCTAACAATTTACATTCACTTCCCAGTGTTCCTTCTCTGGGTGCAGTTGTTTCTGCCCATCATTGATCAGCTGGAAGTGAGTTGGATCTTCTTTATGTTGAAGATATCCACTTCCATCAGAATACATCTTTATACAGTATTGTTGTTGAAGTGTATAGTGATCTTCTGGTTCTATTCATTTCACTCAGCATCAGTTGATGTAAGTCTCTCCAAGCCTCTCTGTATTCCTTCTGCTGGTCATTTCTTACAGAGCAATGATATTCCATAGCCTTCATATACCATAATTTACCCAACCATTCTCCAATTGATGGACATCCATTCATCTTCCAGTTTCTAGCAACTACGAAAAGAGCTGCTACAAACATTTTGGCACACACAGGTCCCTTTCTGGGATATAAGCCCAGTAGTAGTATGGCTGGATCAAAGGATATGCAGTTTGATAACTTTTTGGGCATAGTTCCAAATTGCTTCCAGAATGGCCAGATTCTTTCACAACTCCACCAACAATGTATTAAGTGTCCCAGTTTTCCCACATCAAGGGGCTTACATTCTAATGGAGTAGACAACATGTGCATAAGATGCTACATAAAAGATAAATACAGGGTAAATAGATGGTAGCTTTTGAAGGGAAGGCACTTGTAGTTGGAGGGAATCAAGAAGGAACCAAATCAAATGGCAAGAGATCAATTCTTTAAGTCTACTTTGCTTTCCAGTTATTCAGTCTCATGGCATTAAATGCAAGTGACATGCCTATAATAAAACCTCTTTTTAACTCTGTCTTTCAATTCTAATCATTTATATTCTTCTCAAATCCTGCTGTAATTATCCTGTTTATGTGTGATCCATCCATTCCAGTATCCTTATTGGAATGCTTACTCTATTATCAACAAATTGTTCTACATTCCTGAACCTAAGAAATATTCTCTCTACCTCCTTGTTTTAACAGGAACCTAGTATTCCTTTAGTACAGTGTTCCTTATAGGCAGCCTCTTCTCACCAATCCCCCAAACACTGTCAGACTTCTTTATTAGAATATAGGATCTTTGTATCCTAAGTGTCTAGTGGACTGCCAAGTTACTTCTTAATATATATTGTCTTGCTTCTGTGACTCATAGAGTTAGAAAGAAGGATGGACAAAGCTTTTTTTCCCATTCTGCTAATTCCAGACTATTTCCCCTCCATTCTCCAATGACTCCTCTGCTTTTGAGACCTTGAAGTATATACTAGCCTCACTCCTCTTCCATTCTCAATGCTGCTGTTACAAGGTGATCAGGGGAACTTCTGCTTTGCTGGACAAGGGTACTTCCCACAGAGTTGGACATGAATTCTGGACACTTACTGAGCAACAGATACCTTATTGGGATGACACAGGTAACTCCTTATTGGTTCTCGGTGGCTTTAGGGAGAGGTGAGAATTGCAATGAAGATGACTGATGATAGTTTAAAGGAGATGGACTCTTTTGGAGGAAATTCACATCTAAAGCCTTTAATTAAAGCTGTAGAAAGAATTAAAGCTCTTTTGGAGTCCTTCTGCAAGGGGACTTTCCTCCAGAATCTTCTCTCTCTTTTATACTTTCACTAGAGGAAGACAGGGGAGAGGAAGGGAGAAAAGGGAAATTTCAGCTCCATGGGAAGTATACCCAGCTCAGGGAATCAGGCATTCCCCTGATTATCCCTATTGTTATCTACCATCTTCCAGGTCATTGTCTTCTTTTTCCTTCTTTCCTTCATTTTTTATCTATCAACTTCATCCTCTCTTTTTCTTTCTTATCTACTAAATTTTAAGTCATCTTCTCTTCTCCCTCTCTCTTTCCCTCCCCCTCTCTTTTTTCTCTTTCTCTCTCTTCCTATTTCTTTATTTCCTTCCTTCCTTCCTTCCTTCCTTCCTTCCTTCCTTCCTTCCTTCCTTCCTTCCTTCCTTCCTTCCTTCCTTCCTTCCTTCCTTCCTTCCTTTCTTTCTTTCTTTCTCTTGCAAGGCAATCTAGGTTAAGTGATTTGTCCATGTCACACAACTAGTAAATGTCAAATATCTGATGCTGAATTTGAATTCAGTCTTCCTGACTTCAGGGGCAGTATTTTATACATCACACCATCTAGCTGCCTTCTCTCTTTTTTTCAATAACCTTAGTGCATGATATAGTTTTCCTCTCGACTTTATACTCTGTTATCATTCAGAATTCATGTTG
Organism: Sminthopsis crassicaudata; assembly: GCF_048593235.1. NCBI lineage: Eukaryota > Metazoa > Chordata > Mammalia > Dasyuromorphia > Dasyuridae > Sminthopsis > Sminthopsis crassicaudata. Next base: position 530,744,088 of record NC_133617.1, on the reverse strand, counting down.
TCAACTGCTTGACAGTCTGAAAACCTAATTCTTTAACTTTGTGTCCTCTAATAAGTTTCTCTATTCCATTTCAGTCATATATTAAGATAGACATATATTAGACCATTACATCTCTTGGAATCCCAATACCTCCACTATATGGAACTGTGAAATCTTGCTGAGTACATTCCCCACTCTTCTTTCAAGCACTAAACCCACTCTTTACTGTTACCATGAATACACTCTTTATCCATCCAGTCTTAATTTCATTGTTTATCTATCTCTTTATTGTTTTATTAGCTACACTACTAGAATCCATTGGTCCTTTAAGGAAGGAATCACTTAATCTTCACTATTTGGTTTCTGTTTTCCTTCTCCAGAGGCCTTGAGTATCATGGGAGGAAATCACAAAGTCAAACGATCTCATCTACTGCCAGTTCATTGTATGAAACCTTAGCTATAACCTCTGAGCTGCTTGACAGTCTTTCTTATCTATTCTTGTGGATTTTTTATTACACTCCTGCAAGGCAACATGGCACAATGGAAAGATCCTGACTCTGAAATCCAAGGGCCTAGATTTAAATTAGAGATGTATTGGAACCCTAACTCTCACCTTATTTTGCCAGAATTATTATTGTGAGCATTTGCACCTCAGAAATCTCAATTGTTACAAATTAGGGCTTGATTTGTTGTTTTATTAATTGCCTAGACTTAAGACTCAATTAATAATGCAAGTTAAACTTAGAAAAGTGTGTGTGTGTGTGTGTTTGTATACATACCTTTCCAACTTCAACCTCTACTCCCAGCCCCATTATTTAATATTTACCAGCACACTCTGTATTGCTCTATAAGCACTGCTGGAGTTCAACAGAATTGTGATAGAAAGCTTGGGGAATGAAGGGATAACAGGGCTGGAACCTTAGTGACTGTAGGCTTTAATAGTAATAATAATGATGATGATGATGATGATGATAATAACTGAAATTTATGTGGTGCTTTAAGGTTTGCAAAGTGCTTTGCATTCATTTTCTCATTTATTCCTCATAACATCTCTGATTTGTCTTGACAAGGTCACTTATGTGACCTTGGGTAAATTGAGTAATATCTCACTTTTCTCAAATGATGAATTTGATGATGAATTTGGACTACATGACTAAATGTTCTCATGGGATCTCTTAGTAACTGTCCAGGCCTTTTCTTCTCTCTTCTCATTACTTATCATATTTTTGCTCCCCATACTTAGAACAAATGATCTAGCTTCTTACTATCTTATATTAACTCCCTATATCCTCTTCCATTTCTCAAATTTTTTCAGTATCATAATTCACTCACCTGCCTCTGTTCTTTATCCTGTTCTAGGGAGTGAGCTAGATTGGCATAGTGGCTATATAGCACTCGGACTGGAATCAGAAAGACTTGAGTTCAAATGCAGCCTCAAATACTGTGTGGCCCTCACTTAATCCTATTTGCTTCAGTTTCTTTATCTGTAAAATTAATGGAAAAGGAAGTGCAAACCACTCTAGTATCTTTCCCAAAACCCCCAAATGAGTTGGATGCAACTGACTTGATTGAACAACAACAACAAAAGGCAATTAATAAATCTTTTCTCCCTTCCCTTTATTTGTTTGTCCCTCCCTGCCCCCACATCTTCCCTGATCCTCACTCCTTCTATCTTTTTCCAATTAGTAACAACTTTCCCCCTCATAACTTATATAACCATCACTTTGCAATTATCTATTGCATTTATCATAAATGTTATGTATTATACTATATATGTTTGCATCTACTAAATAGATTATAGTCTAAATGTTGCACAACACTGTATTTGAAGTAGACACTTAATAAGCATTTGTCATTTTATATTGAAGCAAGAAAACCAGCACTTATTTAGCTTGATAGGACATTTATACAGAGGACATGAACAAGATCAAGAATAGTGGGGGAAAAAGAACAGTAGGTTGGGTCACATTCTAAGCAGTTTGAACTCTCCTAGGTAGTTGGAGAGCCTCTATGTATAAATTGTTTTAGAATTTTTTTTTAATGAAGGTCAGGGTTTTCTGTTTGTTTTTGACTAGACTTATGATTTTTGGGGGAAAGGGAATTACTTTACCAGTAGAGATTGGCACTTTCTTTGAGAAGAAGAGAATTACCTAGAATATTTAGAAGTTAAAAAAATTTGCCTGGAGTCACATAGTCAGTATATATCAGTTTGAACCCAGGTATCTATGCCATTCTCCTTCTCTAGTAAGTGTCAAGCTGACCAAGCTTTATTATTTTGTTTTTCCTTTCCCCTCTTTTGAAAAATTTAACATTTCATCCTCTCCACGTGTCTGTTGAGTCCCTTATTGGCAATGATTTCTCTTTCTTTAAAAAAAAAAAGAAACTTTAAATAATAATGAAGGTAATCAAATTTATTTGAGAACAAAACTTTTTAAAATGACATATATAAATGTCTAAAGATAAAAAATAGACTCTTTTAGAGTAGAATATATTAATTTTCTAATGTCAAGCATAGTACTTTGAACTTAGTGAGCACTTATGAAATGTTTATCACTTGCTTCTTTTTTCTGTATTCCATTCATCCATGGAGACATTTACACACATATATGTATATATGCATATATGTGTGCAAATATACATACATTTTTTTTTTCTATATAGAGAGACAGTATAGATAGAGCTATATAGAGTCAGAATGAGCTGAATTCAAATTCTACCTCTCACATCTGTTAGGCAGCTAGGTGGCATGGTAGAGTTCTAGTTCAAATGCCCTGAGACCCTTACTTATGACATTTGTCTGCCTTGATTTCCCCAAATGTAAAATGAGATAATAATAACACCTCCATGTGTTATAAAGATCAAATAAGATACTATTTGTTAAGCACTTAAGACCTGGCACAGAGTAGGTACTATATACAGGCTAGGTATAATTAGTACTCTTATCATAGCTGTCTGGCACTAGGCAAGTCACATAAATATCTCAGTATCTCTAGGGAATTCTCTAAGACTTATTATTGCAAAATAGTTGCTATAGATCACTAGGAGATTCCTAACTAGAAATTCCTTAGATCAATGAAATCTCAGATTGGACCCAAAAAGGAGATATTTCTTCTGTTTAGCTATAGTCTATGTATAGTCTCCATTCAGGTTTTAATCCAATGTTTTAGGTCCTACCAAACTGTAACTATTCCAAGAACAGATCCTATGATGGATTCTGGATTTTGTTTGATGACCATCATGGTTAAGTTTAAAATGTTCACCACTTTATGATTGACCTCAGAGTGATAAAGTTTTTTGGCTCCAGCAACTTACTATTTATTTAATCACTCAACATACTTTAATTTTAATCTATTACATACAAGGAACTGTATAAGTTGCTAGGAATCAAAATGGAAAAAATGAAACAATTTCTGCTCTCAAAGAACATACATTATTTTGGAGGAAAACACTGGGTACACAAATAGCTACAAATATATGTGAATACAGTAGGGTTTTGAGTTGACTGTGGATTACCTCTGGAAGTCAGTAGCTTTTATTTGAGAGGTGTCTATTTCAAACATATGAAGATGTCCCCTGGTGGAATGGGCAGATGAGAACAATTTGTTCCATTTGTGCCAAAAAAGCAGCTGAAGCAGGTGCCTTTAGAGCTTGGTCAGACATGGAAGACACCAAAGCCCTTCACTGCTTCCTATGTTATCTCTAGTCCTCCTGACTGTTGTTCTGTCTCTGGACTTCAATGACTTTGGAAGAGCCTCACTTAAATTCAATTCACACACAAGCATCGCTCCATTATGCCATTGGTCCTCTTTGAAAACAACTTTTAAACTTCAAAAACAATGTCTATTTTAGACATGTTGAGTTTGTTGTCTTTAAATATGTCATTGTCCTCAAAAAACTTCCTTAAAGCCCTACAATTCCCTCAAGTATTTGCCCTGAATCTTATCTTCCTATCTCAGCAAAATTCCTTGAAAACTTGTTTTTCTTTTCTTTTACTTACTCTTCAAACCTTTGCAACATGGTTTCTGAATTCATTACTCAGTTGTATCTGTTCTTTGTACCACTGATCTCTCCATTGCCAAATCTGATAGTCATTTTTCAGTCTTCATTCATTTCAATCTATCTGCTGCGTTTGACACTGTTGAACACCTTCTTCTTATAGATAAGAGATAGCTATTCTCTCCTTTGGGGAGCTTTACCCTTTCTTGGTTCTCCTATCTGACTGACCCTTCTTAAGTCTCCTTTGCTATGTTATCATCTATACAACAGCTCTTAACTATGGATGTTCCCTAAGGTTCTGTCCTAGGCCCTCTGTTCTTCCTTCCCTTCACTGTCAGTGACCTTATCAGTTTCCATGGGTTTAATTATCATCGCTATGCAGATATATCACAGATCTATATATCCAGTCCCAGTTTCTTCCTTGAATTTTTATGTCATACCATCAACTGTCGACCATTTCAGATTGGATTTCCTAGAGACATGTCAAAATCAAGATGTCTAAAATAGAATAATTGTATTCCAAAGCCACCCTCTTCCCAACTTTCCTTTTTTTAATCTTGAAAGCATCAATATTTTAATCTCCCAGGTCTATAACCCTAATATCATCCTTAACTCTTCATTTTTCCCTCACCTCACATATTAAATCAGTTGCCAAATTTTTCCATTTCTATCTCTGCAGCATCTCTTGTATCTGACTCATAATGGCTACCACCATCATTTAGGTCCTCATGCCCAGGATCACACACATTAGTCAGTTTAAAAAAATTTATTAAAGCTTATTAAAGCTTTTAATTTTCAAAACATATGCATAGATAAATTTTAATATTCATCCTTGCAAAATCTTGTGTTCTATTTTTTCCCCTTTCCCCCACCCCCTCCTCTATATGGCAAGTAATCCAATATGTTAAACATGTGCAGTTCTTCATATATAGTTCTACAATTATCATACTGAAAAAGAAAAAATCAGATAAAAATGGAAAAAAAAATGAAAAAAGTGAAAATATTTTGATCCATGCCTAATCCCCACAGTCCTCTCTCTGGGTGCAGATAGCTTTACAAGTCCATTGGAACTGGCCTGACCTCACAGCTAGTCAATATTAAGTGTCTGGGGTCAAATTTGAACTCAGGTCCTCCTGACTCCAGGACTGGTGCTTCATCCATTGTGTGAGGAGCTGCTCCTCCTCATTAACTTTTACCTAGATGATTACTATGACTTAATAATTGCCTTCCCAATTGTTCCTCCCCAAATTTGGCCTTCCTAAAATTTCTTTGTACTCCAATTCATTCTTCATATAATTACCTGATTTACAGACCTCTCTTGACCTCATCAGTTTTATATATTCTGAATAGATGCTATCTTTTTTTATTGCAACCCCCCATCTTCTAGATTTAAATAAACATCAAGTGTCCTGGCTATATAATTTATTAACAATGCAACAAACTATTAAATATAGTAACTGTGAGAATGATCATAGCCAGGATCTTCTCTAATTATTAGTGTTACTGTACACTTTGATTCTGAATATAATTTCATTGTTGAGCACTCAGGGTGGCAACCAAAGTCTCTCAAGTATTCATTAGATATTGTTTCTTTACAACATGAAAGTCAAACTAATGTCAAGAAATGTGTCCTCAGGTTTTTCTTGAAAAAATTCCTCACCCAGTCTCTCTTTGGCCATCAGAATCAACTTTCCATAATGACAACTCACCTGACACTCCCCAAGATTTCATTCCTTCTTAAAGATACAAACTGTATTCATACACTATGAGAAAGGCTATTGAAACTTGTATTGTATTTCTCTCCAAAGAAAAACATTTTGTGGTCCCTTGAAACATAATCTGGGGTGAATTAAATTGGCATCAATGTTACATATGCAATGCTAAGCACTACATGATAGTCCAAGTGTCTAAAATATATGCAGAACATAATAAATATGTATAAATATTACAACACATGAAAGGAGAAAAATGATACACTAACAACAATAATAGTAATCAACATTTTAATAATACATGTGTAATACTGCACACACATTTTAAAACACAAAGCTATATTAGATATAATTTATTAGGAAATATGTTTGGCTGCATTAATTTCCTTTTTCTCCTAAAACATTATTCTGGCAGAGGCTGAATGGTTCTAGTTCTTTTGTGAGCTACTAGACTTCTGCTGGTATATCTGAACTGAGTATAGGCTGAGTGTCATCTTACATATTTACATTATTTCATATAGGCATGTCTATGACTTGTATTGGTCAGTCTTTTAAAATTATATTATGATATTCTGTTACTTCAATATGCTATAGCTTATTTAAGTATCTCTATTTGTTGTATAAAGAGGTAGTTCTTTCTTACTTACAAATAATATTATATTTTGGAGTAGGTATTTCTTTTCTACTGCTGCTAACATTTTTAGGATATATTTCTTACAATGGGATTATTGGTTTAAGAACATTTAAAACATTTAAAAAATAACTCCTTTAGCATACTACAAGATTGCTTTTCTTAATGATTATGTCACCTGTTTTCCCATAACCCATTCAGAAGTGATTTTTATTTATGTTTACCAATTTGGTGCATGTAATACATTTCATAAACATCTTGCACTTAAGCATATTTCCAAAACATAATTCATGAACTTTTTCTTCATTCACAGTGTCATTATCCAGGCCTTCATCACTTCTTTTCTGAACTAATAGCAATTAGCTTTCTATTTGGAGTTGCTACTTCAAGCTTCTCTGTAGATTAGTCTGTCCTCCACAGGTGATGTTTTGACTTGTGTGTGAATTGTGAGACAAAGTTGTGCAAAGTCATTGATCTCTATCATTCTCTCCTCCTAATCCAATAGCAAGACAAAAGTTAACACTGGCAATAGCTTGGGTTGCAGGGCATTTCTATGCATCTTGGCATCTTTTTTATGGTTCTTTTTATTGAAATTTTTTATTTTCAAAACATTTGCAAGGACAATTTTTCAACATTGACCCTTGTATTCCAGTTTCTTCCTCTTCCCTTCCCCCCTCCCCTAGGATGGCAAGTAATCCAATATTATGTTAAATATGGTAACAATATGTTAAATCCAATATAGGTATACATGTTCTTACAATTATCTTGGTACACAAGAAAGATCAGAGCAAAAAAAATGAGAAAGAAAATAAAAATTCAAGCAAAGCACAACAAAAAGAATGAAAATGCTATATTGTGATCTAGATTCAGTTCCCACAGTCCTCTCTCTTGTTGTAGATGGCTCTTTTCTTCACAAGATTATTGAAACTGACCTAAATCGTCTCATTGCTGAAAAGAGCCTCTCAATCAGAATTGATCATCATAAAATCTTGTTGTTAATGTGTATAGTGATCTCCTGATTCTACTTATTTCACTCAGCATCAGTTCATGTAAGTTTCTCCAGGCCTCGCTGAAATCATCCTGCTGATAGTTTCTTATAGAACAATAATATTCCATAACTTCATATACATAATTTATTCAGCTGATGGGCATCCACTCAGTTTCCAGTTTCTTGTATCTTGATATCTTTTATGTCTGACCAAGCTTCAGCCGTCTTCATGGTTGGACAAATTATTGGAACAAATTATTCTTATCTTCCCATTCTGCTGGAAGATGTCTTCACATATTTAGGGTAGATATCTCCCTTACTCACTGATGGGTTTGATGCCTGTCAATTATCCTCAACCTGGTTTAGCTTGCCTGCTCAGATAGTTTACTGGGTTATGGCTACTGTATATGCTATAGTTTCTTAGAGCCACAGAGGAGAGTGGAGTGCCAGATAAACCCCAAAGGTGGATGAGCAGCCCCAAGAGCTCAACAATCTTTCACACCAGAGAGTTAGTGTTTCCTGAACACTTGTACACCCCTATACTCAAATAGCCCTCTCATGTTAGTACACATTCCCTCAACACTACTTTATAGTGTTTTTCAATGTTACGTATCTTGTGTATACATATTATTTTATATATCTTTACTACATAAATAGATCTCATATCTATCTATCTACACACACACACACACACACACACACACACACACACACACACACACACACTTACACTTATACCCATGTTTTCTTCTCCATTACAACATAAACTTCTTGAGATCAGGAACTATTTCATTTTGTCTTTCTCTACTATTTAGCTCAGAGCCTAGGCATTGTGAGAGTTGTGATAAATGTTTCTTGATTGATTGAGATTCAAGGTTGTCTTAACAATGTTTATTCTACTCTTTTCATTTGGAGATTATTCTTTTTGATGTAGAAGACAGAAACAATTTAAGAATGGAATTGTTCTGCATTCTTTCTACTGTTAACAGTACTACACTGTCATCCTCTTAAAGTGGGACTATCCTTTCTTTTTTCTTCATTTTCTTGTTCTAAACATAGTGAAGAAGACTCTGCTATTTTTTTCACAAGCTTTGACTCTTTTTAGACTTTAACCTATCTCCCATCATTTTCATAGGTTTCTGCAACTCTTTGGTATTTGTCTTTGGTGATATTCTTAGTTTTATCTATGTTCTTTTAAAATTTGAACTGTTCAGGCTCCATGTTGGGGTGATGCTATAGGAGACATACATAAAAAGATCATCAATAATTCAAGGGAACATGTAATAGATGTTAAGGGGGCTAGGAACACATAGTGTTATTGAAGTTCAAAGGAAGGAGAGAAAATAGAGGAGGAAATACAACTGGAAGTGGTGTTTGTAGTGGAAGAAGAGAGGAGAGGAAAGGGTGTAAAGAGGAGAAGGGATGGGAAAAGAGAGGAAAGGAGAAAAAGAGGAGAGGATAGAGAAAAGGAAAGGATAGAAGAAGAGGAGAGAAGGGGAAGGAAAGGAGAGGGAGAGGAGAAAAGAGAAAGGAGAAGGAGAGAGAGGGAAGGGACAGGAGATTCCAGGCAAGAGAAACATCATCAGTAAAGGGTCTGGTATACAGACGATATATTCAGGGAACAATGAGTAGCTGTGGTTTGCCAGAATGGTAGAATATTAACATAGGGAAGTGATGACAGTTAAGGGAGGTTTGGGAACAGGTAATGGAAGGTCTTGGAGGTAAGTTAAGGACTTGTACAATATTCTTTAGGTAGGTGCAAGACAGAATTTTTTTTTTTAATAAGGAAATAGAATGATCAGTTATCACTTCCACATTACTACCTTCCCCATCATAGTTTCAGTATATTGTGGGTTGGCATAAGAAATTAAATGGGAATTTTGGGAGAGTTTTGTGGAAACTCCAGACAACATGCAAAAGCCAGAAGATGACACAGAGCCTATGACTAAATACTTAACCCAAATTTTACAATAAGGTATTGTAAACATCCTGTAAAAGAAGAAGAAAAAATTCAGACTTTTTTCCTCTAGTATGAAGAGAGGGTAGATTTTTTGCAGATTTTCCAGATCCCAGGGGCACTGCATCTCTAACTCCCATGATGTTGAAGGGATAACTGTATAACTTGTAAATTGCAGCTCTAAAATTTCTCCCCAGTTTCCCCAGCAGTTCTTTTCTAATATGGAATTCCTCTCTTTACAGTTTTTCTTCTTGGTATTAAAAGTTTTGCTATTAGGGACATTTGTTTCTAGGTCTTTTTTTATTACTTAGCCTATCCCACTGATTTACTTTTCCAATATTTCTTCTAGAGCCTGATAGTTGTAGTAATCACCTCTTGATTCTTTTCTTGATGCTTTCCTATGGCCTCATATCTTACACAGCTTCAAAAGATTAAATTTGTCCCAACTTTGCCTATCAACTGCAGTGCTCTATATTTCTTCCCATTTACAGCTAAACTCCTTGATTATAAAGTTGTTTTCGGCTTCTTACATTCTACCCTTCTTTAGGAGTTCAATTTGCCTCTTATTATTTTTTATAACAGTAGAATAGAAAAAGGCAATTATACACAAAACTGCAAATCTATTATATAACTTGCTATTCTTTAAAAATATATAAAATATCATATAACTTTCTTTTTTTTTTCCCCTCTCTTCTTCCCTCTCTACCCCTCTGTCTCACTCTAGATAATGGCTACCATTAGACACAAATATGTACATATGTAAAACCGTTCTATAAATACTTGCATTTGTCAGTTTTTTCTCTAGATGTAGATAGCATTTTCCTTCAGATGTCCTTTGTAGTTCATTTGGGTATTTATAATAGTTGTTTTTAAAGCAATATTGTTATTGCCATATACAGCATTCTCTTGGTTCAGTTCATTTTGCTTTTCATTGTTTTGTGCAAGTCTATCCATGTTTTTTTCTAAGATCATTGAACTTATTATTTCTTATAGCACAGTTGTATTCCATCATAATCATAGACTATAATTTGTTTAGCCATTTTCCAATTGATGGACATCCCCACAATTTCCAGTTCTTTGCCACCACAAAGAGAGCTGCTATAAATATTTAAAAACAAATATTTTTTTTTCATTTTTCCTTAATCTTCTTCTTAACTAAGGGTCCATAAATATCCAAAGGGGTCTGTGGATAGATTTCAGGTTGGTTTGTGAACTTATATGGGAAAAAAACATTTTTATTTCCATGTAATTGGTTTCATTTGTAATATTTTATATTTTATTTTATGTACTTGAAATCATTCTGACAAGTCTATAAGCTTCAGCAGACTGTCAAGGAGTCTAAAACACAGAAAAGGTTAAGAACCTTTGATATAGATTCATTGAATATTTCAATGTAGTCAGTTATATTCTTCTTGACTTCTCTGTGACATTTGATCTTTTTCTTATCTGCTCTAAGCTTATCGTCAATTCAGCTAAATTAAACAAGTATTATTAAGTTTCCTACAGGAGCAAAGTGAGAGCAGTGGATAGAGGTCTAGTTTGGGAATCAGGAGGACTGAAGTTCAGTCTCCCAGCTGAGTGACCAAGAGCAAGACATTTAACATTTCAGAATTCCAGGTAATTCTGTAAGACCATCTATTTGCTGAAAATTTGACAATAATGAAAGAAGTTTCATCACTATAATTTCTTACACAGGTGAAATCTTACCTTACCCAGCTATCTACTTCAAATTGTGCCAGGTTATGTACGAGGTTTTGGGGGAAATAAAGACAAAACAAAAAAAAATTTCCCTACTTTTAGAAAGGCTATGTACTATTGGGGAAATCCAGCATTTAAACAAATATGTAAATATAAGATAATTTGAAGAGGGAAGGAGTGATGAGAACAAGGATGATCAGGAAAAACTTCTCTATTTGTAGCATGAAGGGAAATAATGTGAAATAATTTTGGAAAGATAGGCTTGAGATAGATTGTAAAGACTTTTATTCTATAACTAATACTTTCCCTGCAAAGTTATGCAGATTATAGGTTTGGCATATTGTAAATACTACTGGATATGGGTGATATGTTGGTTGGTTTTTCTGAACTACTTTTTTATCTTTCCTTTGTACTAAAGAATAAAAAGCTATCAATAAAATAAAAACAATCTTAGAGTCCTAAGAAAGACAATATTTGGGTAGAGAAACATAATGAAATAAAAGATACATTTTTAAAAGCTCTAAGTTTGGAAAAGCAAATGAGAGCCAGCTTGTGAAGGACTTTATTCTAGTGGTAATAGGGTGTCACTGAAGATTTTTGAGCAGAATAATGAATCATCAGATCTGTACTTTGAGAAGAGGATTTTGGCAGTTATATGGAGGATGGAGTAAAGAGGGGATAGACCAGAAAGTAAGAAACCTATTAAGGCTATTGCAATAGTCCAAAAATGAGAGATAATGTGAATTTGAATAGTGGCCTTTTCTCCACCTATCTGGCCACTGCTCGAAATCTAACCTCCTCATTTCTTATTCCAAAGCACAGTTATGACTGTTACTTGCCTGCCAAAAGAGCTTTATTAGTCTGTCCACTGTCCACCTTTTCTCCAATATATCCTATTTGCTTCTCTAGAATTATTTTTGGCTAAATCTATTTGAAGATAGGATTCTACATAAGCTTCCCAATATGGGCATATCTATTTTGGTGGAATTAAGTTGATAACTTCAGAGTTATCACCTGCCAAGGTAGGGACTGTTTCTTTTTAGCTTGAATCTTCCACAGTTTCTAGTTTACTCTTTTATGCAGTAATACTTTATACTCACCCACTTCTGCTCACTATTGGCAGTGGTGGCCATGGTGGTCTTGGAGTCTACCAGAGGTCAACATCATTTTGGTATAAATGTTTTTTTGTGTGTGTGTGTGCTTGAATAGCTCTAATAGCATTGGAGGTAGGGAGAATAAGCTCAGAAGGATACCCTATTATGAGCCTGGAAGTGTCATAGTTTACCCACACATATTATGCAGCATTTTCGGAGAACTCCCCAGTGAAAGCCACATAATCTCTTACAAACAAATAAGTTATAGTCAATTTCCATAGTCACTGATTATCTCAGTGATTTTTGACACACTGAGTTCTGGGTCAGAAAGGGGCTTTTTCTTCTGGAATCTCAGTTGGACAATGGTTACATCAACTTCTCCTGTTGATTGCTATGCTGGCACAGCATCAGCTGAACTCTAGTATTACTTTCACAGTAAGCATTGATATAATATTTTGCTTATATACTATTCGTGCAGATGGGAAATGTTGGATTTTTCTTTGTCCAAAAATAATCAATGAGCTGGCATTTCATTGGATTAGAGATTGTCCCTGAACCAAAGATTGCTGATCACCCTTGAGTATTGCTGGGGAGAAGCCAGCTCCAGCTGGGAGGAAGGAAGTAAACAACTGGAGGCAGGAGAACCCAACATCATTTGAAAGAAATAGCACTAAACAATCTCCCCAGGCAGGGCCAGAATTACACGGAACATTGCCAGAGAACTGAGGGGAAATCTCTGAGGAAAGGAAGCAAACTGCTCTTTTTGAAAGAGGAAAATGCAATTCTATTCCAACTAAGCTCATATTCTCAACACAATAATTCTTAATAAGCATGTCTGCACCACAGGCTTATGCTAAAAACACATGCAGTTATATATAGACACAACAATATATATTCTTTTTCTTTTTATCCCCCATTATAGATCCCCCTTATATAGATAGAACACATGGAAATACAGGAACTTACACACAAGAACTTACACATATACATACTGATGTCTAAAGTCAAGATGAAACCAATATATACACAAGAGAAATGAACACAGTATATAAAAATTAAAAGGAAATTAATGATCCACAAATGTGTATATATACAAATATATATATTCATAAGAAAAAGGTTTGTAAATGAATTGATGGGAAAGTAGATGAATGAACAGGTAAGTGGTGAAAGGTGAGAACTGTATGAGAGAGTACTGAAAGATGAAAGAAATAAAGCCTGGAAAGTAGAGAGATTAAAAGCCTTTCCTAATCCTCTCAGGGGTTCTCAAACTACGGCCAGTGGGCCAGATGCAGCCCTCTGAGGACATTTATGCAGCCCGCTAGTTATGGCAAATGGGCTGAGGGGTGGAGACAGAGTGTGAGCTTTTGTTTTTGCTATAGTCGGGCCTCCCACTGTCTGAGGGACAGTGAACTGGCCCCCTATTCAAAAAGTTAGGACCACTGCTTGATTAGAACTCTCCTCCTCAAACTTCAGATGGCACTTTGTTTCTTAACTATCAAATTTACTGTAGAATTCAATACATATTTTATCTATTTTCATTGCCATCTTCTCCTTTTGTTAGATTATAAGCTTCATGAGAGTAGGGACTATGTTTTATCAAAACTTCATACTTTAGTACTTCACATAGCACTCTGCACATAGGAAATACTTAGTAAGTGAATGCCTTCTATGTTGTCATTGTCAGCTAATGTCCATTTTGTGGACTTTTCACTTGATTATTCATTACCATGAGAAAGAATATTATAATAATACAAAATTGTGGATTCTGTTATTCATTATACCAGAGCTCAGTTCCAGAGAGAAAGAGAGAGAGAGAGACAGACAGAGACAGAGAGGGAGAGGGAGAGGGAGAGGGGGAGAGGAAGAGAGGGAGTGCACAGAGAAAGGTTACTTAGGGATGCTTGGGGATCCTTTTGGAAAACAATAAGGTCAAGAAGTGGGTGATGACTTCATATTTTTTCTTCTTTCTGGATGTTCATTCTAAGTATTTTTTTTTAGTTCCTTATTTTATATCAGCATATAATAATGAAATTATTGATTGGGAAGAATATAATTTTTTGAGTTAAAAGAGTAAGATGTTAAAGAAGACTATGTTCTTTAATATCTCCTAACATTTTTAGGTTGATGCAGTGTTCAAAAAGAATTGGAAAAATACAGTGGAAATCATTGTCTCCTCCTCTTCCCTCATTATTCTTCATTCTCATAATTTTCCTATAGTTTTATTAAAGCAGTACAATAGAAAGGTAATTAGGGTCAGGGCAAAAGATGGCAGCAATGGAAAGGAAATTCTGGAATTGAAAAAGTGCTGCAGAACCTATTAGAAACATAGTAATAGATTCTCCATCCATTCTATCATTTTATATTTTTCCCTCTCTTTGCCTTCAATTCTTTTCTTTCCAAAGAAGAGGAGGTTGTTGGGAGAGAAGTGTATTCAACACTAGGCATCTATATTTGATTCAGTTTGCTTCCATTTGCTACTCTCCTTTGCCCAGTCTCCAGTCAAATGTCTGTTCTTACTCTTTTTGCTCCATATTCCTCCATTCATGATCTGCCTCTACAGATGGAATTTATTTTGCTTATAATTAATCCCCCTCTCTTAATCCTTCTTTCCCTGTCTCTACCTCATTTCCTGATGACTTTAATGTATTTCTCCTCCCCCCATCTTCCACTTTATTTCATACTCCTACCATACCCATCACAATAATTAATTTTCTTAATTTAAATAAAAAACCATTAGGGATTCAGGAAGTGTGTATGTACTGGGGAGAGGGAGAAGAGTATTTGTGCCATAGCTTGAGGTATTGGGGGAGGGAATCATGTCAAGAGAATTGTCTTGACAGGGCTCTTGAAATTATTGGCTATATAAAACTTCAGTTGATAGGCTGTATCAACTTGGACCTTGAAGCCATAAAACCTGGATATAAATTAGTTGGCAGACTTTTTGGGCCTGTACTCAGTATGAACCATGAATAATGTGTGGGGAAAACTAGTATCAAAGTAGGACCATTTGTGTGATCCTAAATGCCTTGAAGACTTGTCTAGATGACTTGAATGTGTAAAAATCTACACCTGAAGCAGAACAGCTTCATTATGGCCTGATTTGGAATGCCTGATAGTACAATGGACAGCCTGGATTGTTTCATAACACGTACAGGGACAATAGTCAGGGTTTTCATGCTCGTATTTTTCTAACATCTGAGCATTGCCATGGTTGATGAAGATGTAGTGGACATGAATCAATTCATATAGTATCTTAGATACTTGATTAATCAACTTGATTCATAAATTCCAACTATTCTCAGATTCTAAATCAAAGAACACATCTAGTCTCTGCTTATAAAGAGTCTTCCATTCATTGAGCCTAGGTTGACAAAATGAACTTAAATGTAGTTTTTCCTTGGATTAAAAAAATCATTTCTCAGTCTAATGACCTTTTTTTTTTTTTAATTCTTGCTAGAGTAGTTGAACTCTTCTGCAATTAAACAAACCACTTACTTTGCCATCTTGAGGAGAGTTATGTCTTTAAATTTAGTTCTTGTAAACATTTTTATATTTTTCTTTCTTATCCATTCTCTCGCTGTCTTCCTATTTTTTAGTGGGGGGAAGGATTATTTATTGCATTCACATTTAAAGTTATGATTGTTAGGTTTCTATTTTTCTCCATTAAAAAAATCCCTCACTCTTTTAAGTCAGTACTTTTGAACAATCAAGTTTGGTCCACCTTTTCTAACTAATTTATCTGTTATTGCCTTTTCTAAATCTTGCTCCATCACTCCCTCCCCCCTTTTTTAAATCGTGTCTCTCTCTTAGAAATATCAGTTCATGAAAGAAGTAGTTAAAGAACAGTCCTGTAAGATTGAAATTAACCTTGTATTCCATATGAATGGATGAATTCTCCATAGAGACCTTACTGTGATCAGTTGCTTAAGTCTTTATCTCTTTGTTTCTTATCACTGTTTCTTCTTCTTTTTTTTAATCTCTGTAAGTTAATCTTTTTGGTTTCTTTCTTTCTTTTGCTGAGGCAATTGGGATTAAGTGACTCTCCCAGGATCACACAGCTAGGAAGTTAAGTGTCTGAGGTCAAATTTGAACTCAGGTCCTCCTGATTTCAGGGCTAGTACACTATCCATTGTATCAACTAGCTGCCCCAGCTTTCTGGTTTCTTAAAGCAGACTCTAAACATACGATCCTAGAGGTCTTTATCTTATTTTCTAATATAGGTTTTACTTATTTACCATTGCAAATTGAATATTCTATTTATATCTTTTTTCTTTTCTGCAGAAATACCTGCAAATGCCTTTGCTTTATTTTATTTTTAAATTTTAATCTAATTAATTTTTAAAAATACACATTGCTTTATGAATCATATTGGGAGAGAAAAGTCAGAACAAGAGAGAAAAACTATGGGGGAGGGAAAACTCAGAAAAAATACATAACATGTGTTAATTTACATTCAATTTCCATCGTTCTTATTTTGGATGCAGATGGCATTTCCTATCCAGAGTTTATTGGGATTTCCTTGGAACCTTTGTTCTATTAAATGCCTTTTTTTGTTTGTTTGTTTTTTATTGATGATTAGGCTCAGATTTTCAGACATAACTTTTCAGTGTGTACTTTAATATTCTGTATTTTTCAGAAAACATTTTCTTCTTTTTATTTGTTGTGGTTATTGAATAGCTTATGTAATTTAATTTTCCACCCTTCATATTTGAAAACTTTCTTTCCGGCCATTTGCAAAATTTATTTTCATTGAATTTAATAATTACATGTTTCAAATTTGAAATTTTTTTCCTAGTAATAATATGTGGATACTTTCAAGCTTTGCTTTATTATCTATATATAGAAGTTCTGAATGCTTTTCTTGTATTATTTTCTGTTTTATCATTTTTAAGTTTTGTTTTTCTTGCTTTTCTTGTTCTTCTGTGAGATCTGTGAACTTTAAGGCATGTCTATATGTCATGTCTTCAAAATCAACCACTTTGGCTTGTATAGGCTTTTAATTTTGTTTTTTGCTCCTTTTTTTTTTTTTTTTTTGGCCAGTTTTTCTTCCCCTTTAATATTTTTAATGTTCCAAATTTGTTAAGTTTTTTTTCAATTCTTTTATCCAGCATGGATGCACTTTTTCTCTCTAATCTGCTAATTATAAGTTCTGTGTCAAGAGCTCTAATTTTAAAAAAATTTGTATTCATTTCCAATTTCTTCTTTTTTGGGGGGGGTTAAAAACCTTTTTCACCACTCTACTCTAGGAAGTCAACAGGATTCTGTCTTTCATCAATCATTGATTTACATTCCTTTCTAAAGGAAAGTGCAAAAGACTAGTTTCAGTTATGTTATATATCTATATTGCTATGACATATCAACGAATTATTTCAGTTCATTGTTTTTCAGGCACATCCAGTTTTTTTGTGACTCCTTTTGGGATTTTCTTGGCAAAGCTACTACAGTAGTTTGCCATTTCTTCTCTCTCATTTTACAGATGAAGAAACTGAGATAAACAGAGTAAAGTGACTTATTCAGATACACACAGCTAACAAGTGTTTGAGACCAGATATGAACTAAGGAAGATTAGCTTTCCTGACTCCAAATCTGGTATACAATCCATTTGTGCCATCTAGCTGCCTTATCAGTGAGTGATGTATAAGTCTATAATCTACTAACATGGTACCAGAGCACATTCTTATAGTAGAAAAAAAGAAAATGATTCTTTGTTAGACTTTTCCATCTAGTGACTCTCCACATAGCTGCCAAAGTGATTTTCCTAAAATACAGGTCTGATCATGTCACTCTGCAATTCAATTAACTCCAGTCATTCCCTAGTACCTCTAGAGTCAAATACCAGCTCATCTGTTTGGCATTTAAAGGTCTTTACAACCTGGATTCAATCTACCTTTACAGTCTTATTATCCATTCCTTCATTTCACACACTCATTGATCCAGTCAAACTGGCCTTTTTCAGTTTCTCACACATGACACTCCATTGCTCATCTCTGCATTATTGCATAGTTTGTCCTTGATACCAGGGAAACACTCATCCCTCACCTCTTCCTCTGAGAATCCCTATATTCCATCAAAATTCAGCTCAAGAGCCACTTTTTACCCAAGTACTTTCCTGAACCCCCTGGCTGCTATCCTATCCCCTAAATTAGTTTTGACTGGGATTTTGTGATATATGGTGAGGGAAGTCTTTTTTGTTGTTGTTTTTTAACTAAGGCATATCAGTACCCACTCAAGTGCGAACTTAGCTTTAGAAAGTTTCTTGAGTACACTAAGGTTAAGGGACTGTTCCCATATCATTCAACTAATATCAGTCAGTTCAGAGGCTTGAATCCATCTCTTCCTTACTTAATATCAACTTTGGCACAATTCCATTGTGCTTTCTCCATTCTCCCCTAAATTATCTTGGATTTATTTTGTAGCTCTCAGTCAGTGAAAGTTTCTAGGGAGATTTAGGGTTTCCAAATTCTTCTTTTGTTTTTGATTTTTTTTTTTTTTTTGAGGCTGGGGTTAAGTGACTTGCCCAGGGTCACACAGCTAGGAAGTGTTAAGTGTCTGAGACCAGATTTGAACTCAGGTCTTCCTGACTTCAGGGCTGGTGCTCTATCCACTGCGCCACCTAGCTGCCCTCCAAAATTCTTAAGGCCAACTGAGGGGATTTTTAACTAAAGGTCAAAGGAAAAGAGATAGCTTGAATTTAACAATGAGTACCTGGAAGGTGAAGAAAGAATTAATCTTGTTGAATCCCATGAGAAGAGCAATACCATACTGGGCCTTCCTTCACAACCTTGAAGCCCCTACATTCTGGGACATTTGCAAGGTTCTGCTGTTGATGATAGTGATACGAAACTGAGGGACATTCTAATGCTAACTGCCTTCCCCCAATCCTGACCATAAACTTGGTAGTAGTGTTGAGTGAGATTCATGGTAAGCTTGTGGGAACTTGTGCTTTCTCTTCTCCTTCCCTCACCCCACCCTTCCAATATCAGCTTAGCTGAAAAGCAGGACTTAGGATTACCTAGATAGTCTTTTCTAGGTACTCTTCTTGCTCAGTATGTTGGCAAAGAGTAAAGGGAGAAAGCCTATTCAGTCTCTCCCAGGTTACCAGCAAAAAGCGTCTATTACTCAGATTTTGTTTTCCTAACTGTAAGCTTTTCAATTTCAATGTTTTTCCAATATTGTTTGTATTAATCATATAAAGCATATATTATTCAAATATATAGTATATAGTATATTATACATATCTTAGGTATATAATTATCATTTGAAACATATGTATATACATATATGCACATATATATGCATGTGCACATATACAGATGTACGATACAACATAATAATATACATAAACATATTTAGAGTTCAGAGACCAAAATTTTAATTGATGCTCTCTAAAAAGGCTTGAGGTGAAGGTGAATTTGGAAAGAGGATTTTCCTTTAAAGCAAGAGGTTCTTAACCAGGGGGTCATGACCTTTTGAAAAATTTGCATTTTTGAAACTTTATTTCAATATAATTGGTTTTCTTTCTAATTCTATGTGTTTATTTTATGGATCAAGCCATAGGCTTCAGTGGACTATTTAAGTGCCCGGGAAACAAAAAAAAGGTTAAGAACTTCTGTTTTAAAGGGATAGGAAGCTCTGCAGCCATATCCTGATTAGTACAAATGATGAGTCCCTAAAATGATTGCATGCATTTAAATTCATATTATTCAAAATTAGAGCAGCTTGGTAAGGCAGTGGATAGAATGTTGGACCTGGGGTCAGGAAAACTCCTCTTCTTGAGGAGTTCAAATCCAGCTTCAGACAATTACTAGCTATGCGACCCTGAGCAAATAACTTCACCCTGTTTGCTTCAGTTTTTTCATCTGTATAAATGAGCTGGAAAAGAAATGGCAAACTACTTAAGTATCTTAAGAAGTTGGACACAACTGAAAAAATTACTAATAACATATTCAAAGTTATAATTATGTAAAATATGGCAATTGGTTTCAGCTCAATGGACATAGGCTGCACAAATTCAAATTCATGAGACCACTTGAGGGGATTCATAACTCACCCTAATTGGGATCTAGTTGTATTCATTTTTATCATGAGCTAAAGACATGTTAAGACTAGGAGGCTCTTGGACTCCCATGAGAGAAAGAAAGCATTAAGAAAATTGGGCTTACATAACTAGTCATATGAAAAAATGCTCTAAATCACTGTGGATTAGAGCAATGCAAATTAAGACAACTCTGAGGTACATATCACTTCCCAGATTGGCTAAGATGACAGGAATTGAATGTTGGAGGGGATGTGGGAAAACTGGGACACTAATGCATTGTTGGTAGAATTGCAAAGTGATCCAATCATTCTGAAGAACTCTTTGATCTAGTACTGTGTCTATTGGGTTTATATCCCAAAGAGATCTTAAAAGAGGGAAAAGAACCCATATGTGCAAAAGTGTTTGTAGCAGCCCTTTTTATAGTGGCAAGGAACTGGAAATTGAGTGGATGCCCATCAATTGGGTAATGGTTGAAGAAGTTATGAGATAATATATATATATATATATATATATATATATGTATAATAGAATATTACTGTTCTATAAGAAATGATGAGTGGGCTGATTTCAGAAAAGCTTGGAAAAACTTACATGAACTGATATTAAGTGAAGTGAGCAGAACCAAGAGAACCTTGTACACAGCAACAAGATTATGTAATGATCAACTGTGACAGACTTGGCTCTTTTCAACAATGAGATGATTCAAGGCAATTCCATTAGATTTGGGATGGAAAGTACCAGAAAGAGAACTATAGAGACTGAACATGGATCATAGTGTAGTATTTTTATCCTTTTTGTTGTTGTTGTTGGCTTTTTGCTTGTTTTTTTTTTTCCCTTTTGATCTGACTTTTTTGATGAAGCTTCATGAATATGGAAAATATATTTAACAGAATTACATATCTTTAATACCTATATAGGAGAGGGGAGGGAGGAAGAGAGGGAGAAAAATTTGGAACATAAGACTTTGCAAAAGTGAATATTGAAAACTATCTTTGCATGTATTGGGAAAAATGAAATACAATTAAAAGGGGAAAAAAAGAAAATTGGACTTAAATGCTGGCACTGCTATTCACTTACTCAGAAAACTTGGCCCAATTATTTAATTCCAATGGCTCCATCTGTAAAATTGACATATATCATGTATGGTATTTTTCCTTCTGTACCTGTTAGATATTTTGTAAGCATAAGGTAATAGAATCTGTGATTACAAACTTAAAACCCACACAATTCAAAGTAAGCCCATATTACCTACAAGTAACTTGAGATCATCATATAAAGTAAGATCAAGTTAATTGAAACTTATAAATGAATCTCTTGCTAAGAGAAAAAGAAATCTCATAATGCACTATTAAAAGATTACAATCAGTAGAAAATAAAATGAAAACCTGGACAAAATTCTTCTTTTACTGCATATGATCATATATCATCAAATCCTTTTATTTCTGTTCATAGATCAAGTAGTCTAGCCTATTTTGGGGGGAACAGAGAGGAAAAAAGGAAGAATTGGACTTCACTGTGTTCTTACTGTTCTTATTGGAACTCTCAATAAAGAAACTTTCTCTATCAATGCAGATTAGCACCTTCTCCAACACTGAGAGTTTAGGTGACTTGTCAAGTCATACTCATGTCAGACATGAGATTAGAATTTAGGCTGGCTCTCTAACCATTAGTCCATACTGCCTCTCAGCATACTTGTGAAATTATCATCATCATCATTATATTACATTATTATATAAGATTATAAATTATCATTATATCTGTGCTATCAATATTATTTGAAATATGAACTATATGATTTATTCACATGCTCTTTTAAAGACCTATCATGAGGGACATGAGTCTTTACATGTGGAGATAAGGCTCCCTTTCCTTGTTTGTGAACTTGTAGTAACTTTAAGTAGGAGGAAGGCTAGGACTAGAGAAAACTTCCTTTACCAGTGCAGATTGATACTTTATCTACACTTTATAGCCTAAGAGAGTTACTAAACCATGGAAGAATTTATTACTTGCAGCTAGATGCCAGAAGGAGGTCTTGAATCTAGGTAGTCCTGATTCTAAGGCTTAGCTCTTTGTCCAGTATGTTATGATACCTTTCAGGTAATATAATAGTAATGTCATCTTAGCCAGTCTGAGAAGTGATTCTTCAGTTATCTTAATTTGCATTGTTCTAATCAATAGTGATTTAGAGCATTTTTCATAAGAATAGAAATGTAAGCCCAGTTTTCTTAATGACCAATCTAGCATTCTATCTCTACTAATTTTGACTTGTTTTCTTCTTCACTTTTTTTTGAAAGTTGAAATGATCAAAACTTACCTTTTTTTGTAGTATAAGATAATGTTAAAAAGGATAAAAAGCAGAATTTGGGGCATATGGATAAATGTTCTTGTTCACTATTTTTCAGTCATATCCTACCCTTTGTGACCCCATTTTGGGTTTTCTTGGCAGAGATACTGGATGGTTTACCATTTCCTTCTCCAGTTCATTTTTCTGGATAAGGAAACTAAGGCAAACAGGGTAAAGTGACTTGTCCAGGGTCACATAACTATTATCTAAGACTAGATTTGAACTTTGGAAGATGAATCACTTGGAAGTAAAATGAACCATCTAGTATAAAATATATTTTTACTATTCCATGAAGCTTTGGAAGTTCTACTCTGCATGGTGATAAGATCAGTTCCGGTATATTTAGATACATTCACAAGGACTATTTATGAAGAGCTATTGAAAGACTTAGATATGTTTAACCTTCAGAAGAGAAGACTTTAGGGAGAACATTATAGCACTCAGTGAAAGGTATCTGTTAGTATCATTTCCTCCTTCCACCTGTAAGTTCTGTGAAGGCAGGAATTGCCTCTTACCTACATTTTGTGTCTTTCTAATATCATATACAATTTCTGCTTGCTTGAATATGGGACTGCAATGAGGTTATCTTGCATTGACTTTCTATTTGTGCTTACCTAGAGTCAGAGACTTCTCATCTACTAGTCTAGTCACCTGGTTACTCCCTGATGAAAACTGGATGGAAAAGAAGCCATTTCTTCTTGCTTATAGATCGGCTATTTTTACAAACTGTAATATTTTAAGTATTTTATCACTATGCATGTAGCTATGTATTAAATGGATGATCATTTGGATCTGCGCTAATTTTATTTGCTTGCAGTCAGAGTTGGAATTGTTGTTCACCCTTCATTCTTGAAGAGCACCAGTGATATCACTAGGGTGATGTCATGATGTGGCTGTGAATTGGATTTAAGGGAGGCAGAACTGCATAAAGTCATCAGCCTCTCACTCTCAAAGTCAGAATATCCCCTCAAGTTATCATTTTCTTTTTCTTCTCCCTTTTTCAACTAAATTCCTACAAAGAAATTTTCAACCTTTTTGTGTCATGGACTCCAATGGCAACTTGGTTCAGATTATAAATCCTTTTTTGGAGTAATGTTTTTAAATGCATTTAATTAATTTAAGTGTTTTAAAAGTTTTAAACTAAAAGATACAATATTACAAAATATGCGATTATAATGAAACTCAGTTATGAAAATATTAAAAAAGTAAATGCACATATCCCAGCTTAAAAACTCATTTAGAAAAAAGCTATCTGCATTTATTGCTTCTACTTGCTTTCCTTTCACCTCTATCCTTTCCAGTCTGGCTTTTGATGTCACTACTCAGCTGAAACCACTTTTTCCAAGATTAGCACCAACCTCTTAATTGCCCAATTTGACAGTCTTTAGTCCATTTTTATCCTTCTTGACCTCCTAAAGCATTTGACATTACTAATCATTATCTCCTTCTGTATGCTTTTTCCTTGGTAATTCTACTCAAAAAACTCTTTTTAATGTAATCTATGTGTCTCCTCTACATCTTTTGCTTGTATTCACTTGGAACATGATAGTCTTTATTGTCAGTGACTCCATGTGTAACATAGAAAATTCCCACACCTACTTGTAGCACATTCTGTGAGCAGCTGAAGCAAATTTCAGATGTCTTACTAAGCACTATTGTATTCTGGATGCTTAGGTTTCCAGTGTAGGGGGATCATAATTGCCTGTGCTTTCTTAGCAGAACAATAAATAATCAGACAACCAATAAGTATTCATTAAATGAATGCTATGTGACAGGTACTGTGTTAGGGATTGTGGTTAGAAAGACAAAAAACTAGATCTTACTCTCAAGGGGATGGGTATATATATACACACACATATACATGTGTACATATACATACATACATTCATGTATATATACAGATTTAATTATATGTATGAATATATGCACACAAGTATTTATGTATATATAAACATGCATATAAATGTGCAAAATAAATACAAGATAAATATGGTGACATAAATGTATATGTGTACATATACTTGCAAACATTTTTATGCATGCATAATGCAGATATATGTTTATGTATGAATATATGCATACAAGAACATATCTATATTTAAATATACATGTACAGGATAAATACAAGATAAGCACAAAGCAAATACAAAGTAGTTGGTGAGAGAGGATTTGGGGAAGGCATCCTTTGGAATGTAATGCTTGGACTGTGTTTTGAAAGAAGTTTGAGATTATCTGGAGCAAATGTGAGGAAGGAGGTATCCCAGACCTGGGGGCTGGTCAAGGAAAAGACATGGTTAGCCTGTTTGACTGGGAAGGGAAGCAATGTAGATTGATACCAGAAAGATGGGTTGGGACTCAGACTGTGAACAGTTTTTAAAGCCAAATGGAAGAGTTTCTATTTTTCTTCAAGGTAACAGAAAATTATTGGTATTTAGCAATTTGGGGAATGACACAATTAGAACTACTTTTAGGAAAATTCCCTTGGCAGCCATGATGAAGAGGGATTAGAGTGAGGAGAGCTTGAGGTGAGAAAACCAAGTAGTTTGAGAAAGAAGTCTTGAGGATCTGAATTAAAATAGTAGGTGAATGGAAGGAAGTAGGCTAAGGAGTAGAGGAAAAGGCTAGATGTGTGAGATGTCATTGGCAACTAATTACATATGTGGAGGTGAGGGGGAATGAAGAGTCTAGGATAACAATAAAGTTATGAACCTAGGGGACTAGAAGAAATGTACTGTCATCTTTAGAAATAGAAGTGGGTTGTGGGGAGTGAATTTGACAGGTAGCCATGTGGTGAGAGGAATGAACTTGAAATTAAGAAGATCCTAATTAGATTCCTATACACTGTGTGATCTTGGGGATGTCTCTTGATTTCTCTCTCAAATTCAATGTCTCCATCTGTAAAATTGAGATAATAATAGCAACTACTTCACAGGATTGTTAGAGGATCAAATGAGCTAACATATATAAAGCACTTTGTAAAGCTTAAACCACTATAGAAGTGCTATTATTATTTTCACCATCATAATTGCTATTTTGCAAACTTCTTTTTTTACTCTCTTATAATTTGTGCTATCCCATTTTCCTCAGGGCCTGGGATATAGTCCATATCCATTTTCTTAGATATATTTTAAGTTTTGAACTATCTTCATCCTTCCCATTCTGTACCATGTCACACACACACATATACACACACACAGAAAAAAAAACCACACTAGCATACTAATATTTATCAATTATTTCTCTGCACGTGCATAATGTCTTCCTTTTTGGTCCTTTGTAGTTGATTTCAGTATTAATTATTTTCAGAATAATTCAATCATTTCTAATTGTTCCCATTCTACAATTCCAATAGCACCTATAGATTATTCCACACAATTTAGCTACCAATCATATTTTATGTATTGCTTATTAATTGTTTCATGTTTGTACTGCCAACAATAAGCCAGTTGAAGGGAGAGGCCATAACTTTTTCTGTATGTCCTATATCCCTAACATATGGTCATCAATAAATGCTCACTTGTTCACAATGGTAGCTTTACATATAGAGAAAAAGACATTTATCACCAAAATAGGTATTATCTAATAGCTTCTAATAACAGATAAAATTTGTCACAGCTTAGAAAGGATTTCAAAAGTCAAGGTAATCTACCTTCCACATAATACTTTCATGACATATGTCTGTAATAGACATCTCATGTATTTATTTCCAGATAGTGGAAGTGCTAGAATGTCCCATAAACCTTTAAAGCAGATGACTGCTGATGAAGGAAATAATGGAAATGCTGTAAATTTTGTTCCTCAAGTTAAGCTACAATCATTTTCATGGTACATTAACTTGGCTAATGAAGAACTTATGTCTGACTTTCAGCTTATTTCTAGTTCCCTGAGTCTACCTGGGGTAGGTTAGTCAGAAGTACTTATTATTTCCCTTGAGGTTGAATGTGTAACTTTGAAAGTAATTGGGAACCATTCAATGTATGTTTTACCTAAAAAAAGTACTACGTTGCAAGGATTAGGAAAATCCATATAAAAATTTAGCTCCTTTTGTACTATAGAAAAAGACTAAAGACTAAATTATTATTATATTAAAAGGTAAAATGTGTTGATATTATGTGATATTTCTGATTTTCTAAACTTTTTCTGTGTTTTCTGCTGGGCTTTGCATATTGTTTGCAACTTAGGCAAAATTCCCTCTAGATTTTCATTTAATTTCTTATGATGATCCATGATGTACCAAAACCACAGTGACGAAAGTTGTGACGTGGAAGGGAAAACTATATATGTATTCCGGGAAAAGGAGTGAGCCCAGGACTGAGTGTGGGGCAGGACCACAGAGAATAAATCTTATCTTAGACTCTTCCTAGCTGAATGACTCTTGGCAAGTGTTTGCCTCAGTTTCTTCATTTGTAAAATGAGCTAGAGAAGGAAATGACAAACCATTATAGTATCTTTTTCAGGAAAACTCCAAATCAGTTTGTGGACAGACTGAAATGAAAAGCAACTTTTAAAAAAAGTCAGCAAAGAAGGAGTGCTTTGAGTGCCATGAGGAAAACTAATAGTGTATAATGTCCTTACATCTCAAGGAAATAGAAAAGGAATGAGGGAAGAGAGCAAAGAGGAAGACTATCAGACATATCAAAGGCAGAAGCAAAAAACTAAATCATGAGGAAGTACTGAACTAGGAGAAGAGGAATGATGCTGTATTTGTTTTTACTTGTCCTGTTATATTTACTTGTACTTCTTTTTGTTTGTGCATCCATCATCTTTCACATTATAAAAAATATAGGGATTATGATTCTAGCTTCCTCTATGACTCAGTCTTATTTACCACAGTGTTTAGTTCAGAGAACACACACAGTTGGTGTTGTTTGCTGACTGGTCAAATTCAAAATACCAGTTCTTTGGATTTTCTCCTGGCAAGTCTCCAGGTGGAATACTTGGCTGCTTCCTCCTGGGAATGTGAATGCAGATGATGGAATCCTTATGATACTTTGCAGGAGTGAGGTGGTACAATGGTTAGAGTATTAGACTTGGAGTCGGGTGTTCTGAGTTCAAATACTGATTAAGGCATTTACTAGAGCTGTATGAGCCTCAGCAAGTCATGTAAATTCTTTTAGCTTCAAGTTTTTCATCTATAAAAACCAGAATTTTAGCTTCGACTTCACAAGCTTGTAGAAGGATCAAATGAGATAATTGTATACATATATATGTACTTTGTAAACCTTAAAATTTTATATAAATGCTAGCTACTACTATTATTATCTTCCTAACAAGATGAGAACAGATGAGGTGTAGGAGGAAACAAAATGCAACCAGAACAGATGGAATAGAGTGGAACAGTGTTCTAGCTGATTCAGTTTTTGAAGTTATGTGGTTAAATCCAGGAGTAAGAAATAAATTAAAGGGCTAGAGTACTCTTGTTTCTTTCTTTCTTTCTTTTCTTTTTTTTTTTTTTTTTTAACTATCAAAGTCTAGTCATAGAATTTTAGAGATTATCTAGTCTAATCCCTTCCTTTTTTTAATTAATTTTTTTCAAATAACAAACTTTTAAAAACTTTTTATCTCATTTCCAATTGCTTTGTAACAAATATGCATAATAAATGAAAGCGAATTCCTATCTATGCCATGTCCAAAAAGATATGTAACATTCTGTACATCGAATCCATCATTTCTCAGATAGGAGATGAATTTCATAAATCAGCCATCATTTGCCTTCTAGAATCATGGTTCATAATTGCATTGATTAGAATACTTAAGTCTTTCAAAGTTGTAATTTACAATATTACTGTTATTACATAACTTTATTTCTTGATTCTGTCCACTTTACATCGATTTAGACAAATCTTCCCAGGTTTCTTTGAAACTATCCTTTTTATCATTACATTTATATTCCTTAATTTGTCTGGCAATTACTCAATTGATGGGCATTCTTTTACTTTCCAGTTCTTTGATGCTATAAAAAGAGCTATTATAAATATTTTTGTGCATATGAATTCTTTTTCTTTTTCTTGGATCTCTTTGGAATATAGAATCACAATGTAAAAAAGGCATATGCAGCTTAATGACTTTTTTTGGGTGCCTTTATTTTCCAGATAAGAAAACTAAAATTCAGAGAATAGCAATGATTTATCCAAAGTCAAGCACAGTCCATGTTCCCTTTTGTTGATGTTTGGATCTTAGTGGGAAAGGCACTGCTTCAACTTTTCAATTACTAATTTTCTGCAAAAATAAGATTATAGAAAATTTTAATCTCTTAATTTTTAATCTAAGATTAAAGAGATTTAAAATTTTTAACATCATCTGATAAAATTGACAGTCTTTCTGACCCCCAGTCAATCCAGTTATTGTCATCTTCATAATAGTGTTTATGCCCTAGATGATATTTTACCTAACCTGTCTTGTCAGTAAGACATTTAGTAAAAAGGAAGGAAGATTGATCAAACAGTTGTCCAATAAGATGCTCAGATTTTGGCTAATTTTATTTCCCTTGTTAGGTTTGAATTAATGAATCAAATTAAAAATTTACCTTGAAGTCACTTAAATTCATAACCTAAAAGTTGTCCTTCACCCTTCCCTCTCTCTCATCCTCTATATCCAACTAGTTGTCAAGTCTTGGCAATTCTGTTTATAACATTTCACATAGTCTTAATTCCTATGCTTATTATCTCTCTACTGGACTATTGCAATAACCACCTAATTGATTTCTATTCCCTTCCCTTTCCCATCCATCCTTCATATTAATGTCAAAACAGTCTTCCTAAAGTATAGCTCTGATTATGTCACTTTCCTGCTCAAAAAATTCAAGTAGTTTCTAATTGTCTTTAGGGTGAAACACAAACATTTCATCTTGGCATTTAAGGCCCTCAGGAATCAGGCTCCAGCCTACCTTTCCAGATACATTTCATATGATCTCTCTTTGCATACTACACATTCCAGATAAACTGGCTGTTACCAGACTTGATATTCTATTTTATCTATGGATCTTTGTATAGACTCTTACCCTCAGGCTTTGAGTAGGCTCCCTCCTCTCATGAGATTTTTAAACTTTTTAACTTTTTTCAAGGTTCAACTCAGGTAGCACCAATTATACAAAAATTTTCTGGACACTTTTACATATTAGTACTCTCTTTACTCTCAATTTGCCTTATGACTATTTATACATGGTATCCCCACAATAAAACATAATCTTGCTGAGACCGAGACTTTTTTGTTTTCATTTTCCCTTGTGCCTACCATCCTGTTTTTCACATAGTAGGTGCCTAATTAAAAAACAATTGGATTGAATCCAAATTCAGGAGATCTGGTAACTTAATTCTATTAACACCATAGCTGTGATACTCTTTCTATGCCCAAGTATAATTTACAAGTAGATTAAAGTAGATATTAAAGTAGATATTCTCTAAGGTTCTGGTTCTTTAATTCTATAATGTCATCTTGACAAGCTACTGTGAGGATTTCTGGCACATTTTTAGAAGAATTACTTAAATTCCCCAGTCCTCAGTTTCCTCATCTGTGAAATGAGAAAGTTGAAGTAGATGGACTTTGAGATACCTTCCAGCTCTAGAATTATTATCCTATTATTTCAAAGGTCCTTTCTGGCTCTGAAATTTTTTGAGTTAACTTCCTCACTGACAGAATCAATTATTCATTTTCTAATCAAATCTAAAGCTTGGGTAAAAATAGCAAGGGAAAAAATCTTCAAAAATGTTGGCAGCGTTAAGTGCAAAAGCTCTAGAGAGTTTTATAATTTGAATCACAGGGTTTAGAATTGAAATAGAATTGTATTAAGCACATATAGTGAGAAGGGATTACTGGACCTCAAGAAGTCATGAGGTCTGGTCCCACAGCCTATCTCTGAAACTTGGTAACTTTGTGACTGGGTCATACCTGTGGAACTGTTGTGAATTTCAAAGGAAATATTGTATATCAAGCAGTTTTTAAATTTTAATGTTCTTTATAATATACTTATTAAATAATAAGGTTTTAAACTTTGGTCTGATTATGGCTATTTTTTCATCATGTTTTTTCTTGATCATGAAATATTCTTTTGGGGGCACTTGCAAAATGTAAATTCTATAGTAGGCTTTGATTTGCCACTCACTTTTTATTATATTGTCGACATGAATGTGACCTACAACACATTTCAGGCTTGTTCATTTATAAAGACTATTCAGACACAAATCTAAGAGAGAAAATAAAATAAATTAATCAGTATAGGTAAAATGTTATTTCTCCCCTCTATTTCAGAATTAAATGTGAGGGAGTCTGATGTAAGAGTTTGTGATGAATCGACTTGTAAATATGGAGGACTCTGTAAAGAAGATGGAGAAGGATTGAAATGTGCATGCCAATTTCAGGTAAGAATATTAACCTTAACACTTCTTCATTTAGTTATCATTTGCTATTTCTAGTCACTTAAAATTAAATTATCTGTTTATTATAAGTATGCCATTGATTATACTATTATTTTTATAAAGTTAATATTATCAAATATATAGTATTATTGAGATTTTTGTACAGTTTTTGTCTCTTTTTTCCTTTCAGTAGGAGTTAGCACATGAGCCGTTATTCTGATAAGTACCAAATATCCCACGAAATGGTGATACTTGTTGGCTTTGGATGAACAAAAAAACTCAGTTTTGCCAGTTTCTTTATCTGTCTCTCCCAGGAAGGCTCACTAGCCATCTTTATATGTAGCTGCAACTTTTTTCCCCTCTTCTTGTTTAGTTTTTCATTTATTATGAGAATAAAGTTGACAGGCTGGATGCCTTTTTGACTGCAAATGGAAACTGGTATGTAGGTGACTGATTCTTTCATTCATTGACCTGCTTCCTGGTATAGAGCAGTTGTGAGAATAAATAAATAATAAATTTAAAAAGCAATTGCTTTTTAAAATAAGAAGAAAAATGTCTTTAAATATAAATTATCATTATCATCGTTGTCTTATTTTCATTTTTTATGGGGTTCACCTAGATATTGTCCTAAGACAAGTTCCCCTTCAGCTATTGTCCATTTGTAATAAAGCTCAAGGGGTTAGCATAGAGGGGGATAAAATAACTCTTTTTCTATGATAGAATAAATTTATCATCTGGATCCTGTCTAAAAGTAGAGATAACTACTGTTGAAGAAATAACCAGCAGTCCTTTGCTAACTACAAGCAAGACTAACAATTATTGCTTTTATAGATACATGAAAGAAACTTGCTACAGAAGCTTCAGGAGGGCCTAAACTATGTTTCAAAATGATTGAGCAAAGTAAACTTTTTTATGATCTTGAGGAAATAGAATCACAGTTAGGGAAGAACAAGTTCAAATAGTGGGAAACATTATAGGTAAAGACTCTAGCTCAAGATCAGAAACTTATGGCCAAACTATGGATACTGAAGATGGATCAAAGCATAGTTAAGTCATAATATTTTCACTTTCTCCCTCCTTCCCTCCCTCCCTCTCTCCTTCTTTCCTTCCTTCCTTCCTTCCTTCCTTCCTTCCTTCCTTCCTTCCTTCCTTCCTTCCTTCCTTCCTTCCTTCCTTCCTTCCTTCCTTCCTTCCTTCCTTCCTTCCTTCCTTCCTTCCTTCTTTCCCTCCCTCCCTCCTTCACTCCCTCCCTCTCTCCTTCTTTTCTTCCTTCCTCTCTTCCTCTGTCCCTCCCTTCCTTCCTCTCTTCCTCCCTCCATTCTTTCCTTCCTTCCTTAACACAGAATTCAAGAGGGATGATGCAAGGAACATCCTTATAGTCAATAAACATGAAGCAGCTCACACTTTCAGCCAAAGGGGGAAAAAATTGCCTCTGTAGAGATCAAGGACCCTGAGACAGGTTTTGTTCCAAATAATTGGGACAAGGGGCTGGCATCTGGAAGAAAGCCAGAGAACATCAACAGCAGCCTAATACAAGGCCTACAATAAGACTCCAAATCTACTTAGTGCTAATGAGAACCAGCCCTAATTATGGCTCCCAGGGAGTCAAAACTACATGCACACATGAGAATGTATATACACACACGATGGAGTTCTTGATTGTTATTGTACTTTATAAATGGTGCTAAGGATGAGCTTAATTTCTCAGGAGTTAATCTCCTAACCAACAAGGGCCCATATTCCCTCATTAGAGGCCAGGATATAGTCTCAAAGTCTGGAAGTGTCAGAATATTTCTTCAGTGGTTGAGGCAGTAGACCTTTACTTGAAGCAATGGTTGTATTTCGGACCTTATGGAGATGCTAGACTGGATGACAGTTTCTACTATAGCAGTTCCTACCCCATAGCAGAAAAAAAGCTGTCCCCAAAGCAATTCATCTTGTATTTAATAATGCTTCCCAGATACATGATAGAAAAAAATGTGGGATGGCAAGGAAACAGCCATAGGTATGTGTCATACTCCACCATGAAGGAGAAGCTTACATAATATAAACTTCTTGTATCCTGGACACCTTTGACAACCTGAAGCCTATGGACCCCTCTTCAAAATAAGCTTTTCCCATACCTAACATAAAATACAAAGGAATACAAAGGAAACCAATTATATTGAAATACATCAAATTAAAAAAAAAAAAAAAGCACACACACATCAGTTCATGGGCTTCAGTTTAACAATTCCTGTTTTGCATTGTCCAAACAATTCCCGCCAATTATCTGCCTGGTAAGGCAGGCCAGAGATTGGGTTTACCTTTTGTGAATTTCTCTTCCAATAGGCTCTGTAAATGTAGAGAGAGAAAATGACTCCCAACGAGCAGCCAGCATCAGCTAAGGCACTAAGGTGATTTCTTTCCATAAACCTTTGGGACTTGGATTCAGGTTCATCTAGCTGAGTACTGCTCTTGCAGTCCTTATCTTGCTAAAGCCACAAATAAATAAAATGGAGTGACTTCTTACATCAATTGAGGAGATTTTGATTTGATGTTGGCAGAGGTGTTTAGGAATGTGAATGAGAAACTGCAAGACAGTCAAAATCCTGAATGGCAGGGTAAATCTCATAGGTAACACTGATAAACAAGAACTGATCATCCTTGGAAATCAGGGACAATGACCTTCCTTGGGAAATCAGTAAATCCATTGAAAGCCTTGAATTTAGGGAGTGGTATCTGAAGTCTAATCAGGGATTGGCTAATAGTTGAATAGAGGGGGAATGGTGTGCCACAGGGAACTTGTACTTCAAAGGGATCTTGGACCATGTTCAAAATGACATATAGGGGGACAGTTTTAAACAAGATTCCTCCTTGGAACAGGACCCCAAAGAGCCCCAGTTGGAGAGCCATTGGAGACCAGGTATAATAATCAGTCTGAAGCTTTGTGAAATTATTAAAGGTAAAGAGTGGTCACAGATTCAGGATGGATTCAGGGTATTCTCAGTTTGTTGTAGAAAGAGGAGTTTCTTTCCCTTATTCCCTGAGTAACATGGAGGTATTATATTGGTTGTAAGGAAGAGAAGGGGGCAGGTGTTTTGGGTACAATATGATGGGACTGTAGGTAGACTAGCTAGAGTATGCAAAAAAGCATAGCCCAAGGGTAGAAAATGGCCATATCATTGAAAAACTTCAATGTCATAACCAACTAGGAACCTGGGGCTAGGTTGGGCCTTCCTTCCTTAGGAAGAGGACATAGTGAGAGCTGGGGCATACCCTTTACCCATCGGACAATCTATTGACCTTGATCTTGAATCTTAATGAGCTATATGAGATTTAAAAAAAAAAAAACAGGCAGGTTAAAAGAGCCATTGCCAGGCTCAGAGGCGCTAAGAGAATTTCAGCTTCTCCCTCTTTAATCAGAGAATACTCTCAGCTCTGGATCCCTGCAGATGGATTGGATTTAATCCTAGAGGAAGTTTGACCATATAAAAGAAGAGGCCAGGTGGTTGTTGTTTTGGACTCATCCTTGAATCATTTGAGAGAATCAGTTAAAGTTTAGTTTTGACTCATGTCTAGAGTTTCCTCAAAATAGGAGAGTAAAAAGCTACTCAAATGTGGATGAAGTATAGAACAGCTATTTATTTTCTCTTCCCAAAAGAAATGCTAAACACAAAGGATCTACAAGTGTACTTTTTTGGGAAAAAGTCAAACTTAAGTAACAGTAATAACAACTACTGTTATGCTTTTTCAGGAGGTTGACATAAAACCATCAAAATCTAATCAATTTGCAGGACTGTTAAATGTTATAAAACATTTTATATTTCTTCTCAGCTTTGACCTGTCTAAATAATTCCTTCCTGGTTTATTCTTATCTTCTAGCAAAACAGATCAGATCTCAAGCTTATTCTCCCATTATATTCTTCTCCAGAGGCTCTATGTAGAAATATAGAGAATAACTCCCAAAGAGCCACGAGTGCCAACTTGTCAAGTTTTTAATCCCCAAATCTTAAGTTTTTGCATTTGTCAAATATAAGGTTAATATGCCTATTTGCTGTAAATTGTATGTCTTCTCATTCCATTGCTCTTTCTATTTTTTAACCAGTAGAGATAGTTTTGATAATTATTGCTATATATTATAATTTAAGATCTGGAACTGCTAAACTTCCTTCCTTTATTTTTTCCATCATTTCCTTTGATATTTTTGACTTTTTTTCTAAATGAATTTTATTATTTTTTCCAATTCAGCAAATTTGTTTGGATAATTTAATTGGTATAGTATTAAATATATAAATTAGTTTGGATAAAATTGTCATTTTTAATATATTAATCTTGCCTCTAATCAACAATTAATTTCTCCAATTATTGAAATCTGATTTTATTTGTATAAAAATTTTTATCATTTTATTTATATATCTCCTGGATTTTTGGCAGGAATTTTATATTGTCTAAAGGTATTTTAAATGGGGCATTTTTTTTTTTAAACAATGAAGAAATAATATTTGCTCATGGTAGGCCAAGCCAATATAATACAAATGACGATCCCAATTAAAATTTTTAGTGCCACATCAAACTTACTACCAAGAACTATTTTTTTTTAAATTTTTTATTATATATATATTTTTTATAATATTATCCCTTGTATTCATTTTTCCAAATTATCCCCCCCTCCCTCTATTCCTTCCCCCCGATGACAGGCAATCCCATACATTTTACATGTGTTACAATATAGTCTAGGTACAATACATGTGTGTGAATACCATTTTCTTGTTGCACAATAAACTTTAGATTCCGAAGGTACATGTAACCTGGGCAGACAGATATTAGTGCTAACAATTTACATTCACTTCCCAGTGTTTCTTCTCTGGGTGTAGCTACCTCTGTCCATCATTGATCAACTGGAAGTGAGTTGGTTTTTCTTTATGTTGAAGATTTCCACCTCCATCAGAATACATCCTCATACAGTATTGTTGTTGAAGTGTACAGTGATCTTCTGGTTCTGCTCATTTCACTCAGCATCAGTTGATTTAAGTCTCTCCAGGCCTCTCTGTATTCCTCCTGCTGGTCATTTCTTACAGAGCAATAATATTCCATAACCTTCATATATAAATGGGGCATTTTTTATTATTTCTTCTTGCAGAGTTTTGTTTATGACATAGGAATGATGATGTTTTATGTGGATTTACTTTATATCCTGATACTTTGCTAAAATTATTGTTTCAGCTAACTTTTCAGTTGAGTCTTTGGGATTTTTCACATATATCTTCAAATTGTCTGCACAAAGAGATAATTTTATTACCTCATTCCATATTCCGATTCCTTCTATTTATTTTTTTTGGTCTTATTAATATTACTAAAACTGATGGAATCTGAATACAAATTGAAGCATACATTTTTTTTTTTTTTTTTTACCTCTAACTTCTAAACAGATTTCCTCTCTCATTGCTGGTGGATAAAGGGATTACAGAATATAGAATAAGGTCTTACAATTGCTTGACTAGAGTGATAGCCACAGAACAAGGGTAAGCTTTTTCCACCTAATAAACATGCTAACAACCACTAAAATATCTTCAAATAAACAAATGCCCATAGGTATTTAAACAAAGTCAACCTGATAGCAACAGAGGATCCCATGCCAGGTATGAATTATACACATTGCCTTTACAGATTTCTCAAAATGTGTGCATATCAAGTAGAGAAGCTCCTATGGTATTACTGAACTATAAGGGAAGAATTTGGAGAAAGCTATTTAAAAAAAAATCAATTAACTCCTGCCCTTTGCTTATGTGTGTTTTGTCTTTGTACCTAAGAGGAAGGCCTTAGGTACAATCACACAGCATAGATGCTACTCTGCTATTCTCTAACTATCCTTTTTTGTTTCTGGGGACTGGTCTAGGATATCGCATTATTACTAAATGCTTGTTTTATTTCATAAAATTAAAATAAAATAAATAATTACTAAGAGATAGTCCCTTGGGATAGCTAGATAAGACAATGGATAGGACACTGGGCCTGACAACAGAAACACCCAAGTTCAAATCTGGTTTCCTGATCTCAGACACTTGCTAGCTGTGTGACCCAGGGCCTGTTACTTAACTTATTTGCCTCAGTTGCTTCATCTGAAAATGGGGATAATAATGGTATCTATCTCCCATGATTATTGTGAAGATCAAATGTTGTAATAAATTTGTAAAGCAAAGTGTCTGACAGATAGTAAGTGCTATATAAATGTTAGCTGTTATTATTATTATTTATAATAAGTATTATTACTATTATGCCAAGGATCATGCTAAACACTTTTCTTCATATTTTCTTTTTTAACAAAGACACATTTCATGAGGCAAGTTACAGTGAAATTGGTTAGGGTTACTCTAATTTTTTTTTGTTGTTGTTGTTGCTGAGGCAATTGGGGTTAAGTGACTTGCCCAAGGTCACACAGCTAGGAAGTGTTAAGTGTCTGAGACCAGATTTGAATTCAGGTTCTCCTAATTTCAGAGCTGGTGCTCTATCCACTGTGCCATCTAGCTGCCCCCTCTAATGTTTATAAGAAAATTACTTTACTTCTGCACTCCCTGTGAATTCAGGGGTACATAGTGATATTAAACTTAGCCTTCATTGGCCTGAAATTTTCACTTATAAGACAGAGAGGAGGAATATTGTTATAACATTATTTAAGCTTCTAATAGATCTGGATCTGAAAATCACAGATTGAACTTTTTTAGTTAAACAGGGACCAAGACTTCCTCAATTCATTTGATCCTAGGGAAAGGTCAGAAATACTTTTGTACAGCTAATGTATGCATGATGTTTGTGACATTAAATTAAATTTTCAATTCTAAGAGATTCTTTCTCAAAGTTAGTTCTAACATTTACAACAAGCAAGATACAATTATTTCGATGATAAAGATAAATATCAGCAGAGATTGGGAATTGTTTATAGTTATGCCCTCATATGTGACAGAAATTAGTGTTTATTCAGTAGCTTCAGATTTTTAGGGAACAAATCTCTAAATTCATTATGTAAATAAAATGTAATCATAATGATTATGATTTTATAATGATAGGAATAAGAATTGGAATCATTGGACCTATGATTTCATTGGTTTAGGAAACTCCCAGATGGGGAAATTATCTTAAGAAGATCTTTTTTGGATCTTAAAGTCATAGGTAATTCTTAGAGAACTGAGTCCTGAGGCAGGTGATGTGCCTAGGGTCACACTGGCAATAG
Source organism: Sminthopsis crassicaudata (assembly GCF_048593235.1). Taxonomy (NCBI): domain Eukaryota; kingdom Metazoa; phylum Chordata; class Mammalia; order Dasyuromorphia; family Dasyuridae; genus Sminthopsis; species Sminthopsis crassicaudata. The sequence continues at coordinate 530,706,084 of NC_133617.1, read as the reverse complement.
ATGTTAGAGGTAAAACTTAGACCTAGATCTTTGGGGGGGGGGGAGTCAGATCTCTATCCAGTATCTTACCCTGCCTCACATTTTGTGAACATTAGATAAATTCCAAGAACTTGTAAATTGGATTGTTTTTTTAAGCTAGGTTCTTTGTGTTCTTAAAGTGTCACTAGGTATCCAAAAGAAAAGATAGTTCACAAAATCATAGAATTAGAACTGGAAGGGACCTTTGAGTCCGGTTGGATAGAGTGCCAGGCTTGACATCAGGGTTCAAATTTGACCTTATACATTTAACAGCTGTTTGATCCTGGGAGTCACTTAATCCTGTTTGCCTCAGTTTCCTCATCTGTAAAATGAGGTCGAGAAGGAAATGGCAAACCACTCCAACACCAATGACCCAAATGTGGTCACAAAATATGACTGAAATAACTGAACAACAATATTTCAATCCATTATTTTATAGATGAGGAAAAAAGGCTCTTACTCAGAGTAATATGGCCATTAAGTAGGATTTGAACAAGGCCTAGATTCCAAGTTCAGAGTTCTTTCTGCCATATAACCTAGCTAGCTGCAGTACAGCAGAATGAATTTAGTATCAAACAACCTATTTTATTTATCTTTTTATAATTTGGTAAAAAATAATTCATTTTTAATATTCATTAAAAATTTTTTTGAGTTTGAAATTCTCTCCCTCCCATCCATCCTTCCCCCACCCATTGTGAAGGCACAAAATGTGGTATCAATTATACATGTGAAATTAGGAAAAACATATTCCATGTTAGTAATATTGCAAAAAGAAGAGAAATAAATATTAAATATTAGTTCAACCAGGATAATTCTATTATCTGTAAAATTAAGCTTGAAATTCATTAGAAATCTCTCTAGCTCTCTGGGGAGAATAAATCTTTTCAGACAGTTTTTAGTTCCAAACAGTTTTATAGGTCTAGAAATGGAAGGGACAGCAGGCCACTTAGTTCAACCTTCTTATTTTTCAGACAACTTAAGTGTTTTTTTCCCAAGGTCATACAAGGAGAAAGCAGCAGAAATGGGATATTAACCATTAATAATTGGTATTTTCAGTGACTTCCCCTTTCATTTTTCTGAATTTTCATTAGCTTGCCTTTTAAAAAAATTTAAACTAACTCTTTTCTAAGTACTTTTCAGTGTATTCCTATAACATTTCACATTTTTCTTACTATTTTAATATATTAACTTTAAGCTTTCCTTTTTCCACATTTGGTTTATCTTGTTTCAAGTGTGAACTATTTTTTTTTAATTTTCCATTTCACCCTATTCCTGTTTTCAATTAAGCACACTTTCTATGTAATGAACTAATTAGTTTTTCAAAACAAATTTTGTTTTCTTTTATCTAATTCCCTGTGGATGCTTAGATAAGTACAACGAGCTCTGTACATGGTCTTTTCAATTTGCCAAATAATTGAATTCAACCAAATCATTTCCTCAGATTGGCTCCAGTGGACAATTAAAACTTTCCCACAAATTTTGATGACTAAAAAGTGAGTCTTTCTCTTTTTCAGTTTTGTTTCTATTATAATTAATATCATCTCTTTCTGTGCCTTGATTGACCAGATTAGGGGAAGGAGAAGGAAAAAAAGATCTCTGCTGAAATATTATTTGTATTGTTATTATTATTACTAGTAATACTATTATTAGTATTTTTGTTTATAGTTTTGAGGGATGTGGTGTTTAAAAAAACTTTGAGAGACATAGTTTCTTTTTTTCTTTTTTCTTTTTTTTATTATAGCTTTTTATTTACAAGATATATGCATGGTAATTTTACAGCATTGACAATTGCCAAGCTTTTTGTTACAATTTTTCCCCTCCTTCCCTCCACCCCCTCCCCCAGATGGCAGGTTTACCAATACATGTTACATATGTTAAAGGATAAATTAAATACAATATATGTATATATGAGAGAGACATAGTTTCTTACTAATTTAATCATTTTATTAATAAGACTAGCAGGTTTACTAATTAAAAGATGTTCATTTGTCTGTCTCTCTTAGAACAGAGACCAATGATAGTGGTAAGCTTACAGTTCTTATTGCCTTGGAAAAGCAGGTGATCCTCAGGATGGCAATCAATTCTGATTGGTTAACTTTTAATGAGAGAAAGAATATTACAAAGAGTGAGGATCTTGACCTAGGTGACTTGAATCACCCAAATCTTGGTCAAAGAAACTTACTAGTTTCTATATCACCTGTCTGATGAAAAGGAAAATCAACATTTCCTAGACCTGTCTAAGTAAAAACATGGCGAACAGAAATGTACCATTAGCCTTAGCTTAGAATTTCTTTTACTTTCTGATTAGATCTTTGCCATTGTGGTTGAATAAGTATATTGGAAAGATTTCCCACACTGATTGATTTCTGGATGAGGAGATAGAAAAGAGGAAAAAATCTTGGTTCTGATCCAATAATTAGTTATTAATACACTAGATAAATAAATATTTCTCATAGAGATAAGATATGTGTTCATATTTATGATTCATGAACATCCAAAAATGTCCATAGATGTATACATCCAAGCAGGTTGTCTAAATGTGTGAAAGACTCATCTTCCTGAGTTTTTAAGTTTGGTCTCAAATGTTTGGTAAATACAGGGCAAGGCATTCAATCCCAGTTTGCCTCAATGTCCTCATCTGTAAAATGAGTTGGAAAAGGAAATGGCAAACTATCTGATATCTCTGCCAAAAAATACCAAGTAGCATCATGAAGAGTAGGGTATTATTGAACAACCACAGCAAAAAGTTTAAAGGTATGGATAGATATTTCTGCAACTAACCACCCTCTCTTCAAGTAAAGCTGCAGTTTTCTTTTTTTTTTTTTTTTTTTTTAATTTTTTTATTTTATTTTATAATTATAACATTTTTTGACAGTACATATACATGGGTAATTTTTTACAACATTATCCCTTGCATTTACTTCTATTCAGATTTTTTCCCTTCCTCCCCCAACCCCCTCCCCCAGATGGCAAGCAGTCCTATATATGTTAAATATATTACAGTATAATTTAGATACAATATATGTGTGTAGAACCGAATTTTTTTGTTGCACAGGAAGAATTGGATTCAGAAGGTAAAAATAACAGTTTACACTCATTTCCCAGTGTTCCTTTTCTGGATGTAGCTGTTTCTGTCCATCATTAATCAATTGGAATTGGATTAGCTCTTCTCTATGTTGAAGAAATCCACTTCCATCAGCATACATCCTCGTACAGTATCATTGTTGAAGTGTATAATGATCTTCTGGTTCTGCTCGTTTCACTCAGCATCAGTTGATGTAAGTCTCTCCAAGCCTCTCTGTATTTCTCCTGTTGGTCATTTCTTATAGAACAATAATATTCCATAACATTCATATACCATAGTTTACCCAACCATTCTCCAATTGATGGACATCCATTCATCTTCCAAAAGCTGCAGTTTTCACTTTGAGGGGAGTAGAGGAAGGGCCATAGCTAGATTCTTGCTCTTGCCTGATTCTGAGAGGGTTATTTAGCTATTATATGTACCCTTTTCAAGTGGCTCTAGGCTAGTTTAGGGGTAAGAATACCCCTACTTTCCTGGTTCTTCCTAAAGGAGGAAGGTAGCACTTAGCTTACACTTTTGAGCTTCACTCCTTCCCATCAAATACTGTTTTTACAAAAGAGCTCCATGAATGTCAGGTACCTTTATCCAAGCAAATGGCAAACAAAAAAACAGAGAAATCACACAAATGAGAATATACAAGAGTGAATGAGCATTTCATCTAGGAGAGAGGTGAGACGTTATCTTAATGTGAGAAAGAGGGCCTGCTAGCATTCAAAGGTTTCTATCTGCTATCTCTTAGGAAACAGCTAGAAAACAGTGACTTGTTCAATAGCTATTTTCCTCTACATTCTTGTAGTTTTTTTCTTCATGTGCATTTGCACTGAAGAGCATCTGGAGCCATGTATATCTCTCTTCCCAAAAGTTCTTTCACATCAACTCTATAAATCCTCTTTACAGGTATATTGTCTCTCTCAGCTTTCTCTTTACTGATAAGGAGTCAATGTCTCATTCCTCATACACAGTCACACAAAAAATGCTCCAAGGTTGAATGGAAACCCAGTTATATATGTATTTTTAAATGAATCCCAACTTTATACTTTATAAAAGTAAATCACATTAATTGTTTTTTCTTTCCCTTCCCACCTGGAAAAGAAAAACCAAAATCCTTGCCAGCATTCAAGCATTGACAATTAAGACAGACAGTATCTTTTCCTGGGATCCATTCCAATTTTGTTCTGGCAAGCATTCAGTGCCAGCATAATTGGACTTTTATACATTTTCCCATTCAGTTTTAAGCTTACTTTTTTGCCTTTCATTTTTTCTTTCAAAGTGTACTTATTTTATCTAGATTTAGAAAATTCCTAGTGTAACCTTGGGATACAAAGATTTCTTTTTTTTCTGAACCTGACAGGTCCTGTGACTATGTGGGAAGACAGACAATAAGTCAGCATGCCTAATGGGAGGCAGGGAGGAGTACCTTAGAACTTCCCCCATCTTTTAATATCGGATCACACTCATATAACACTTAAGCTGACGTATGTAGTTAAAATGGCAAGGAGTAGTAGCTTGGGAATGTATAGTAACTTAATTGCACAGAATAACACATGGACAAAAGAGACTCAACTGAATTAAGCAGAAATAGGGACACGTAATCTGAGTGATAACCCTCAGAACCCCTGATTCATTTCTCACACCCACCTAAACAAATAGACACAGAAAGACAGATAGAATTGGCAATTAGTAAGTTCAAAGGAAAAAAAATCAAACCCTGCAAAGCCCCTAGGACAGAAATCAACTCAGAACAGAGTTTTGTCTAGGAAAAGCTTATGACTTTCTGATAAACTAATGGAATGAGATCCACAGTGAATAGAGAAATCAGCATTAATCAGTATTATAAGAAGCTGCCCCAAACCTGGGCAGTAAGAACAGGTTGGGAAAATCCCTTCAAACTAAACCAACACTATGTCAGGTACCTACACCAGAAGGTAACCAGTAAACCCGGATCACCTCAGAGATATGAAGGTGAAGTTTGATGCAGATGAAGGTTTCTATATGAAAGAACAGTCTTTGGATCTGAGTAATAATAGTAGCTAATATTTACTTTATAGCTATAAAAACACCTTACACACACACACACACACACACACACACACACACACACACACACACACACATGTATGTGTGTGTGTGTGTGTGTGTGTGTTATTTTTTTGATTCCCAAAGCACCGTTTTGAAATAAGTGACAATTATCACCCCAGGGATTTGCCTGGATCACATTAGAATTCAGGTCTTCCTATCTCCAAGTTCAGTATTCTACCTACTGTGCCATGTAACTACTTTTCATAGTACAGTAGCTGCTAAGTCTCCCACACATATCTTATTGAACAACTCCTCTTATTTTTTTATTGAAAAAATTTGTTTTATTGAAAATTATGTTGAAAATTCCAATAAACTTGAAAAATTCCATTTGTATCCAGAGAGAGAACTACGGAGACTGAATGCAGAGCAAAGGATGCTATTGTCACCTTTTGTTTGTTTGCTTGCTTTTTTTCCCTCTTGGTTTTTCCCCTTTTGGTCTGATTTTTCCTTCACAATATGACAAATTGGAAATATACTTAAAATTATTGTACATGTATAATCTATATCAGATTGCTTGCTGTCTTAAGGAGAGAGAAAAAATTTGGAACTCAAAATCTTACAAAAATGAATGTTGAAAACCATCTTTACATGTAACTAGAAAAAATACTATTGAGAAAAATTTATTTCTAATTTATGAAATGAAAAAAGCATTTCCATAACATAGAATCATAAAAAAGATGATTGCAGATGAAACTTCAAATCTATTATGCACAACTTGCTATTTCTTTTAAATATAGAATAAAGCTATCATATAATTTTCCTTTTCTCTTTCTTTTTTCCTCTCCTCCCTCCACTTTAGAGTTTGCTACCACAAAACACAAGTAGTATATATATATATATAATTATTCTATATATACCTCTGTATAGTTCTTTCTTTGTATGCAGATAGTATTTTTCTTCCTATGTCCTTTATATATATATATATATATATATATATATATATATATGAGAGAGAGAGAGAGAGTTATAGTTGTACTTTAAGTATTTATGATAGTAAAATGACTCATTCTCTCAAAGTTGTTCTTAAAGTAATAATGCTGTTACTGTATATAATATTCTCTTAGTTTTGCTCATTTTGCTCTTCATTATTTTGTGCAAGTCTTTCCATGTTTTTCTAAGATCATTTCTTATAGCACAGTAATATTTCATCACAATCATATACCCTACCTTGTCCAGCCATTCCCCAATTGATGGGCATCCCTGCAATTTTCAGTTCTTTGCCATCACAAAGAAAAACTTGTGTAATGTTTTAGAAAATATAATTGTTTTCCTTTCCTCCTAATCACCTTTAAAATAGAATTGGTAGTGGTATTGTTAGATGAAAGAGTATAGGAATTTTAATAACTCTTTGGACATAATTCTGGCTTGCTCTCCAAAATGGTTGGACCAATGTGCAATTCTACCTAACAATGAATTAGTGTCCCAATTTTTTGACCCCCTCCAAAATTTTCAACTTCTCTTAAGAGAAAAGGGAAAAATATATCATTCACCTGTTTAGGGTAAAGGGCCTTACAGAAATATGTTTTGATCAAGTCCTGCTGTTTGGTCCTGCTTTGTGCAACAGGAAGATAAAGTATCCATGTAGAGAGTAGAGATCTCTATAGGATACCTAAAAGGAATTTGGTGATAGAAGATTCTCCAAGTTGGCATGCCAGGGGCATGCACAATAATAGGTGTTCACAGCACCAGAGCTATCAAAAAATAACCAACACTTTGACTACAAGAGTAAGGCATATGTCTTTTATTGACTTATATCGCCATATGGGAGAGACTCTTTGAAAAAAAATTCCAGGAGGCCCTGAACAGCAGTAGTTTCTCAAAATGATTTGGCAAAGGAAAACTTTTTTATAATCATGGAGAAAAAAATCAAACGATAGGGAGGGCAAGATAAAATACTAAGAAGTACACTATAGGGGAAGGTAGAGCATAGATTTATTTCATAGATCTGGTCACCAAATTAATGAACATATTCAAAGGTAAACTGCTAGGGTCAAGTAAGTTTAGTGAAAGTTTCCATATTGTTTAAAGAAAGTTAAAATATTAATAGATAATTTAGATATATAGGTAGCACAATGCTTTCACTATTCTGCTTAGAGGACTTTCCCTGAATTCTCCAGGGATGTATTGCCAAGAGAACCAGCAGCCTTTGCATTAATGCTTGAAGCACAATTGCAAAATAGGAGGACTGGAATCTACTGGGCCCAGACTATGAGATCCCATAATATCTATGCCATCCTAATCTTATATGATTTTTTTATATCACTATTAAGTCACTATATTTTGAAATCTTCTCATCCCATATAACTTATAGATTATATATATTTAATATGGTGACACATATTAAAATGCTATTTTTTCATTTTTGTGGACTATTGCTATATCTGGATAATTATGAGCAACAGTTCAATGTGTGATAATGGTCCAATCCAAATACAGATTATTGGTTGTGTTTTAAAGAGTATTTTAAATTTATATTATAGTATAGAGGTTTGTTGACTGTAAAACTTTTGAAAGAAAATAAGCTTCTATTAGGTGTCACAGTGGGTAGGGCCTGAAGTCAGGAAGACCCAAGCTCAAATACAGCTTCAGACACAAAATATATTCATTTTCCTCAAATGTAAAATGGGAATAGTAATAGCAGTTACTTCATAGGGTTGTTGTGAAGATCAAATGAGATAATATTTTTAAAGCATTCACCACAGTGCTGATCTCATAGTAGACATCTAGTAAATACTTATTTCTTCCCCTTTCCCTATAATTCTAATCGCCAGGTTATGTCTTGCTAGATATTTAGCAGGTGCTTAATTTGTGCAGCCTTCAATGATGTATTAGAATTATTTCTGTTTCTTTGCATAATCCAGATTGATCACTATGCATTCAGTTAAGTGTTAATTTTTTATAGCCTTTAATGATGTGTTTAGAGTTTGTTTAATCTACAGTCATCACTAAATCGATGTTTCTTAAGCACAACTTGTTACAAAATTCATGGGAGAAATGACATGATCTCTAATTACGAATTTCTCAAAAGCAGAAACTATCTTTTACCTTTCCAAAATGCTTAGCACAGCACTTGGTACATAGTAGGAGCTTAATAAATTCTTATCGAGTGACTGAACTGTCATCCATTTCTACAAACAAAACTGGTGGACTCATCTTTTTTTGTTTTGTTTTGTTTTGTTTTGTTTTGAAGCTTCTTGGTCAGAATATTTTTGGTTGAGCTCATGTGGATGTCAATCAGAATCCTTTGATTTAATTCTTGGATCATAGACATATAAGAAGCCTTCCAGATATAAATAAATTGCTCTTGTCTATATCCACCAAATCCAATGGTTTGAATGCATCTGTTATGATCCCTTAATTTTGCTTAGTAAATTGATATTTGCTTGTCCTAAAAACATTTCTTTAATTTCTTTTTAACAGTTTTCCATGTGGACTAAGAATTCATATCAATTCTCTTAATATTGTTATAGGTGCCTTATGGTGATGATTCTTGAATTTTCATTGGTTTTTGCAAAGATACTTCCCAAATCTGTCATAGCCCATTTTATAGTTCTGAAAATTTACATAGTGCAGAAGCATTTTTTTTCCTTTTCTTTTGCAAGAGGAAGTAATTGGGATTAAGTGACTTGTCCAAATTCATACAGTTAGTAAGTGTCTGAGGCTGATTTGCACTCAGCTCCTCCTGACTCCAGCGTTGGTACTCTATCCACTGGATCCTCTAGCTGCCCCAATGTTAATTTTTTTAAACTTTATTATATATTTTATTTTTTTAATTGAAGCTTTTTATTTTCAAAATATATGCAAGGATAATTTTTCACCACTGACCCTTGCAAAAGCTTCCATTTTCCTCCCTTCTTCTCACCCCCTCTCCTAGATGGCAAGTAATCCAATATATGTTAAACATGGTAAAAATATATGTAAATCCAATATAGGCATATGTATCGATACAATGATCTTGTTGCACAAATTGTTAATTTTTAAAAAACATTTTGGATTCACAATGCCAGTAAGCCTCTTAATACATTCAGCCACATTCTTCTCCTTATGTGCACTCTGGGTTAGAGATCATCCACTTGAGTCTTTGTTTTCTTGGCTTGTCCTGGTTCTTGAGCTTCCTAGTTCTCCTGTCTTCAGACCACATAGCTCAGGCTAGAGAATCATGGGTTTCCTAGGGGCACTTTCCTGTATCAAATGGAATATTACAAGCAAATAGCCCTCAAATTTAGATTAAAAGGAACAGACTATACCATGTAAAACAGGGACATGGATTTGTATATTAGAAAAACATCGATGGACAGGTCTGATTAGATGCCAACAGCAGTACTAAAAGGTATACTTGAATACAAATTGCGCCTACACACAGACTCAATTCCTCATTTAACGTTTTTCTGGGTTCAAAGATATATGTTCTATGATATATTTAAAAATCACACTCCAAAAAATTCACTACCTATAAAAATGTAGAGACTCTCTAATTAATTTTTATTTGTTTCCTTTTTTTGCCTTCATTCTGGACTAGGATCTGGGGAATCACATATGGACTGGCTTCTTCTCCATTTCTCAGTGCTGAACTGTGAAATCATAGACTTAGATAAATACCACTGTTAACGAATATATAATGTATTAGCAGTATCAAGTAGCATAGAAAACATAAACACGAAAAGAAGATTTTAAAGTCTATCATAGGACTGATGGTGAAAGTTTCATCCTTCTCTTCTTCCCACCTCCATCAACTTAGTTTGAGTGGGTGAAAGGAAGAAAATGACAGATCTAGAACTCTAGATGGGAATTTTCCCCTGGGAAAGCAGGGAGGGAAAAAGAAGCTGTGGACTAGATTTTAATCTTACCAACCAAAGTAGGTTCTAGTGAATGGTGGCAAGATTAAGGGTGAGACCGAATGGTTCTGTGTGGCTGATGTGGTAGAAAAGTGGTTATGGGAGTTGATTAGATGGAGGAAGTGGGTATTATTATTTTCTTCTTCATGTGGTAGTCTCTATGCTTCTTAAACTGTGGGTCATAACTCCATATGGAGTTTTATAATTAAATATAGGGGTCATGAAATTATGATTTATTTTTAGTAAATGATTTGTATGTCTATTACATATATTTATATATAAATGTGTATGTGTGTATATCCAGAGTCACATAACATTTCTCAGGTGAAAAAGGGCAGGAAATAGAAAAAGTATGAAAAGTCCCTCTCTGATAATCAGACTGATCAATATACATAGGCAATTTTCTCTCTCCTTTTACTTTTCATTTTAATCCCCTTCAATTAGATTTGTAAGTACCTAGCTAAATATATTCTTAGGATTCCTTATTAGGTACCATCCATTTCTGCCTGTCAATCTTATGATTTAAGAGGTAGTCCAGCAACTCACTCTATAAATAATTTCATCCTTCTTGCCTCCTATTTTCTCATTTTTTAAAACCTCCTTCACTATTCTTATTTCTATGTTGAACCTGTTATAATTTATACTTTTGTAGTTTTATTTGTGCATTTTCTGCCTTCTCCCCTAACTTTCATTTCAAGCCTTCTTCAAATCCTTGGGGCTCCTGCCAAATGGTTCTTAAAATCAGCTCAAAGCACTCAAATTCTCACTATGAGTCTATTATTTCAGCATGTCTGGAAAATTAAATCCTGTCCTTCAAGACCATTTATTTATATAACTAGAAGGTCAATTAACAAGTCACCTACAGAAGACAGTCAGTAAGGATAAGGAAGTCAGACTAGTAGTCTGGGGTAGGGGAGGGTCAAGAGTCTAGGCCAAAAAGTAAACAAGATGTCAGAATTTAATCAAGAAGTGTAAATAACAGGCACAGGGAACATCAACAAAACCATTATAAAAATGAGGCTTTTAGAGAATTCCTGCACAAATTTAAAAATGGCTTCTTAATATTTGTGGTCCTAATCCATAAGAAGAGTCAAAAAAATATTACTGGCTAGAGTTAGACAAATAAAGAGTGAAAAACAAGGAAATTCCTAATATGACCTACATTATTTAATCATCCTAGTGTTACAGACATAGGTAGAAGTAGTAATGGTTCTCCTGATAGCATGGTGATAGGCAACAATAATATTGCCTGGGAAATAGGTCCAAATGAATGCAAAAAAGGCTCAAAAACATTCTTTTCCCATTAGATGTAATTTTGGTATTTTTTTTGAGACATAACCTAACTTTATATATTTATAATAAAAGTGCTATTAATAACTTCTGTTGATGCCTACAATTGACTTCCTCTGCTGAGAAACATAAACTCCGACAGATCTTCTTAAGACAGCAAAAGATTATGTGTTTATAGTCATAGAACTAGACTAAACTCCTAAATCTGGCCTCCAGCTGACAAAGTTTTTGTCCATGGAAGGAGTTGTGATCTATATTGGTGGAAGAAGTATATAATAAAATGGTGACTTGACTGGCCTCAGGAGCTAAAGTTCGAGCCGAATCTCCATTAACACGGCTTCTTGGGGCCCCCTGCTTATATTAATATGACTTTATTAGTTACCTTAAGGCAAGAGTTTTTACTTTTTTTTTTTTTTTCTGTGATGTATCCCTTTGGCAATGTGATGAAATCCTTAGGTTCCTTTTCAGAGTAATATTTTAAAATATATAAAATAAAGTACATAGGATGGCAAAGGAAATTATATATTTTAATTATATTGAAATTCAATTATTAAAATACTTAAAAAAACATTTTCACAGTACAAATTAAAATCTTTAGCCTTATTAAGACATAAAAAGGCCAACCCACATGGTTTCTTCTGGTTAGGGGAGACCAGGACTGAGTGAATCACTATTTTTGCTCTTCTGACCAAAGGTGTTTCAGTATAAAAAGGATGAGGCTGCCCACCCAAGCTGAATGCTACAATATTTGTGACTACCTTTCTATGCTATGATTAAATAAACCTTTTATTAACTGTGGAATATGAACCTAACCTAACAGAGAATCAGCTTAAATCATCCTATCCACTAGAAAGACCAGTCACAATCTGGCCCTAACCTACCATTTTCATTTTGAACCCTGCTACCGTCCTACAAGAGCCCCTTTGATTTGGTCACATGGATCTCTTCACTGTCCTCTGAGCAAATGTTTGCTCCAACAGTTTCCTTCATCTAAGTCTTATTCCCTTTTTGTTTTCTTTGAATCTTACCAACTTTGTTTTAGCATTGAGTTCCAGTCTTAGTTCCTCTCTGCAGCCTTCCCTGACCAACCCAAACTGACTTCTTTTTCTGACCATACTCTTCTAGCACCATGGTAACCACTCATCTAGTTATCTACTGGATACTTCAAGTGACCTTCGGATGTGTATATGTTGTATCTCTTTAACCAGATTGGAAAAAAGGATATGTTATAGTTATAACACTTAGCCTAGTTCCAGGATGAAATGTGTCCTAAATAAATGTTGGCTGATCAATGAATAATAATAATATTGCTTATTTTTCATATTTACAAAAGGTTTTTGATTTATATTATGTTATTTAATCCTCCCAACATTTTGTGATATAACTATTATTATATAATAACTAAAATTTATATATTGCTTCATATTATAAATATTATCTTATTGTATCCTAATAACAACCCTGAGAGGTTTTATTATTATTATATTATTATTAACCCCATTTTACATAAGGAAACTGAGACAGATAGCCATTAAGTGAGTTGTCCAGAGTCATACAGAAAGTAAGTATAAGATTTGAACTCAGGTCTTTCTGACTCCAATCTAGTATTCTGTCCATTGCACTACCAAGCTCCCAGGAATTAGTATTGGATTATGAATAATTTCATTGTTCTTATGGATATTTGCATATGTTTGTGATATCTTCCATATGAGTACTTCCTCTGTAACAGAGGTAATAATAACTTATCTACATCCCATACTGTGTAGTTCTCACCTAGGTCTTTTAAAAAATCTTCTATTTAATTTCATTGAAGGCTTTACTCTGGGTCTTTTAATACCTTACCGATACCAGTGTAACACTTGAACAATTCATCTGCTGTTTCTTTTTACCAAGAAATATACTTCCCTTTTTAGTAATATAGGTACTTGGTAATATTTTTTACAGCACTTTTTAGGTACAGGTCATTGTTGGCAATGTGATATGACCTGTTTTTATCAACTATGTTTTCTTTTTCTTTTCTTTCTTTTTTTTTTTTAATTGTCATTGAAGTCACCTGTGACTTTGAATGACTTCTTTTGAGATCTTGGTGATTCGTGACCACTGATACTCTGCCACCAGGAGAATAGTAGGACTAAAAATGAGTTTTTCCAGAATCAGGCAGCTTTGAATCACTGAAAGCACTGAATAATATCTTAATCTTTCCCTATATAATTCTCCATCTCTTTTTGCTTTCTGTATTGCCTATCCAAGATACACACATACACAAAATACACGCACTCTATATGGGTTATCCATCAGTTATACTTTTTATCCACTTTGGTTTTTTTATGTAGATGGCTAGTTACCCAGTTTACTTTGGATGATGGATTTCACTGAAAATTTTGTAGTTTCTGGAGGTCTGATATTATTAATATGTCATCTTTAAATAATGAGAATAGAATAAATTTGTTTCAGCCATGGAAAATATCAATGGATTCTCCAGGAAGAAACTGTCATACCATTATACAAATATTTTGCAAGGAAATTTGATATTCTTATTTAGTTTTGATAACTTATTTTTATTTTTATAGTGTCATACAAATTACATTCCTGTCTGTGGCTCAAATGGAGACACTTACCAAAATGAATGCTTCCTCAGAAGAGCTTCTTGTAAACATCAGAAAGAGATAACAGTAGTGTCAAGAGGACCATGTTACTCTGGTATGTATTATACTAAATTTTTTTTTGCTTTTTACATCACAATCATTTCAGGATATACCTCTTCAGCCCTTCTCTTTTGCCCCAGATTCCTTTCTCATAATACTTGTCTATCAGAATTGATCACTATAGTAATCATGTTTGTTTTCATCTTCCATTTTTTTTGACTATCATCACCCTTCCTCATCCCGACTAAAGGGAGAGAGTTTCATTAATTTCCTCTGGTAATTGCACTTAACCTAATTCTGTTCTCTTTCTGTGTTGTTTTCATTTATTTGATGGTAGTTGCATACATTCTTCTACCGGCTTTCTTTTTCACTCTGCATTTGTCTATACAGATCTTCCTATTTTTCTCTGAATCCTTCACATTCATCATATGTTGTAACATAATAACATTGATATATTAGTTTATTCAATCATACTTCACTTTGATTGCATTTTTTTTGCTTCCTTAAAAAACATGAATGCCTTAGTACTTTTATATATATATGAAAACTTTCTTTTAGTTTTAAATTTTTTCTTGGGCTGTATTTTGTATTTCTGTATTTATTTGCCTATGTTTCTTGACCTTGACTTGTCTATTGGGTCAATAGAAATGAATAACTTAATCTTTTTGTTTATAACTCCAAATTATTATTATTATTATTTTTATATTATTATTATTGGAGTTGAGTGGCTCTGACCAGGGTCAAATATCCAGGAAGTGTTAAGTATCTAAAGCCAGATTTGAACTCAGGTTCTTCTGACTTCAGGGATGGTTGCCCCCAAATTATTTTTAAGAATGATTTTTATCAATCCACAGCTTCACCAATAGTATATTAGTGTATGACTTTCCACAGTCCTTCAGCATTGACTGTTTCCATCTTTTATCATCTTTGATGATTTAATGGATGTGAAGCAAAACACCAGAGTTGTTTTAATTTTAATTTTTCTCATTGATGATTTGGAATATTTTTCCAAATGATTGTTAATATTCTTATTTCTTGGTACAGTTTGAGATGAAGAGGTTAGAAGAAGAGGCTGATATCAAATAGCTTCAATTTTTTCATTAATTTGAGAAGCTAAGTCCTTAACTAAGAGATTTGGGGGAGAGGAAGATGTGTGAGGTTTAAGGAGAGGAGATATGGAATAGTTTAAAAGGGGAGTGAAATTGAGAAACCATTAAAGAAGAATAAAAGAATTGCCTTGCTTCACTGATGGTCTGGTGGAAGGACATAAATCTGTAGTATACTCAGTAAACACAGCTGTGTGACTTCCTCCAGTTCTGTTCAACAGCATGTGAGTAGGAGTGGAAAAGATGACTTACATAGGGCTGAGATCTGGCAAGAGATGAATAATGACGGGAAAAAGGAGTGAAGAATTCAAGAATTGATTATTGTGTGGAATTCAGTTAATTAACTATTTGGTGCAGATTGGAAGGGGAGGAAAATGAAGCCAGGGAATGGTAGTGGTCTGAGAAAACACTAAGGGATAGAGCAATTGGAGCTCATGATGAAAGCAAAAAATAGGGTTAGGAGGATAGAGGAAGAGAAGGAGAGAGAATGATAGTATGTTAAAATTGGATAAAAGAATGTCAGATTTTTTTCTTTATTAAGGAAGGAGAAAGTAGAACACTTTATTAGGGAAGGAAGAAGTAGAATGGTAATTTGTGATTATATTTGTGTGGCTGAAGTAAAGTCAGATATCTTGTGGATTTTTAAAACTGAGAAACTGGGAGATTGTATGGGATCAGTGGACATAGAAATGGGATAGATGGGCATTAGATGGTCCAAAATCTAGAGCCAGAATCATATCCAAAAGCTAGATTGGAAAACTTGCTCTGAATTCAAAAGCAGTGAATCCAAAGCCAAGAGGATTCTGCATAGAGCAGATGCAGGAGAACAATACATTGGAAAGGGTGCGATGTGGTTGCTATTGAGTTGCTTTCAATTGTACACAACTCTTCATGACTCCATTTTGGGTTTCCTTGGCAAATACACTAGGATGGTTTATCATTTAACTTCTCCAGCTCATTTTACGGATGAGGAAACTGAGGCAGGGTGACGTGACTTGTCCAAGGTCACATGGCTAGTGCATTGAAATATCATTGGCTGCATTGGATCTTGCAACTTTCTGACTCCAAATCCAGCACTCTATCCATTGCATCATCTAGTTGCCTTAAAGAATGTGATTCCTTAAACTATAATAATTTGTTTTCATATAACAAGTTTCCATACATTCTTTGTCTTCTCTGCTCTCATGTTCTTTCACAAACACTACAGGCTGGTTTCTAACCATGGCTACTTCACTGTCTCCTGGTCTAAAGAGAGCATCCTGATACTCTCTTAAAAGCAGACACTCTGGGCTTCTGTAAACCCTCTGGGGCTTACTGCATGGCTCCCATCTACCTATTCCAGGTCTGTCCTTTCTATTGTAGTGTGACATTAGTTGCCCATTGAAAGGGGAATGATAAGCTACAAAGAAATGAATTTTTATTTAGAGCTTTGTAGCATGGGGTCCAGGGATAAGAAATTGAGGGATTTTGTTTCAGAGAAAGTAGAATAGGAGACCATACAATTGAAAAATATTTTAGTGGTAGTAGTGATTTCTTGTAGGCAAACAAATAGATCATCTTAGCATCTTTATAATTGTCAAGATGGTGTCTTGTTCTTGGAAATGGAAGCAAATCAGGTACACTGATCCTAAAGGTTTTCTAATCAGGCCCTTGACTTGCGCACAGGCCTTACATGTCTGGTTGTCAATGTTGACCGTATTTATGGCCACCAAAAGCCTATATGTCTCATATTATTGATCCCTCTTGGTCCAGTTATAGTATTTTCATCTGGGCTTCTTCAAGTAGCACATACATAGATAGGAGTATAGATCCACGAAACTATCAGAGATGGAGCTTCTTTTTGAGTAGAGGTAGTTCATAATTATAGTAATAAGAATCTTGTTTCTATTACTGTCCACAGGATCAAAGGATCATAGATTTAAAGCTGGAAGTGACCTTATAGGTCACTGAGTCCAGCTTCCTTCATCTTTCCCTCACTCCCCATTTACAAATAAGTAAACTGAAGCTTTAAGAGATTAAGTGATTTGACCAGTGAGTATCTGAATTTCAGTCTTCCTGATTCCAAATCCAGCTAATTCTGTCTCCTGGTCACAATGTCTGGGTAAGTTTGTCTAGCAGACAAGCTTTCTGTCAGCAAGTGTAATTGGGAAGTCTCACTTTCAACTCTTATCTTGTATACTACAATCTTCTATGGGGTTATAGTCTTTCCTAAAATTGAAACAAGTAGAGAACAGTGTCTTCTATCTTGGATGCCATTTCATTTTAAAGACTAACTGCACATACTTCAGATTTCTGTGTTTTTCGGGATGATTTGGTATAGGACTTCCTCTAGGACAAGTGTTCTTTATGTAAAGTTTTCCAAACAGAATGTGGGTATCCATAAGCTTGGATAGAAATATACTGCATCTTTATTTTGATATAATTGGTTTTCTCTGTAATCTTATATTTTACATTATTTTCTTTTAAAAACATTATTCTAAGAAGGAGTCTAAAGGCTTTGCCAGGTCCAAAGGACCTGTGACATACAAAAAGGTTAAGAACCTCTGCTCTAAGTACTGTTCCCAGACCTCAAATACTGCTTTACAGAGAGACATTCTTTCCCAAATAATATAATTCTATTTAATTCAGAGCAATTTCTAGTATTCTGCACATGTCCAGAGCATGGCATATTAAGGATCAAATTGGAAAAATATGGTTATTTTGATGTACTCTGGAAAGGTTAACTTCTACAACAAATAGTAGATGAAATTTAAGGTATTCATGAAAAGCATTTTTACCACAAGGGACCACAAAAAAGTTTTCTCTACCACGAGGGATCACAGAAAAGAGTGATCAGGTATAACATCAGGGAAGGAAGAAAGGGAATAAGTATTTGCACATGATAGGCATTGTGCTAAATGTTTTATCTCCTTTGATGCTCACAGCCATCCTGGGAGATTGGTGCTAGTTATATAAAGTCTACAGATGAGGAACCTGAGGCAAACAGCAATGAAGTGACTTGTCTAGGGTCAGTAAGTGTCTGAGGTGGGATCTAAAGTCTTCCTAACTCCAGGTCTAGGACTATATCTTCCACCAACTGTTTCTTTATCAGCATGGATAATCTGAAGACGACCCAGTAGTGGTCACCTATGAAGCCCAGGAATTACTAAAAATCATTTGTTTGGTGTAGGTTTCTTATTTCAAAATAGCAGCTACCTCGTGTGGCTAATTATTATCCCTTTCTAGCTTGTAGTGTGCCGTACAGACTCTATCTCTTCCCTGTTAAACTACATTGGTTTCCCAAAAAGCCACTATTCTTGGATGTGGACTAATACTGTCAAGAATGATTGATGGTACTATATTTGGTCCCAGTGGTACCTCAGCATGTCATTCAAGTAGACTCTTTCCACCCAGGGGAGCAGGTCTTTGGGGAATATGACATTTATAAACCTTTGGAAGCTTGCCAGAGTTTTCACATTGTGTGAAGGGCATGACAGTATGCTCAAACTGGTCATCCCAGCCCAAAGTGCAATTTTTTTTTCATTATCCTCCCTTATGTGAATTATATTGTAAGTCAAGTTTTGAGCACACAGCAGTCTGGTCTAGACTGATTCAGGAGATTTGAGATTACGGATAAGAATAGTTCAGTAATCATGAACGAAGGAAAATCCAAGGAAAAATAGATCAAGTTGGACTCTCAACATCAGGGAAAGCTCTATAGAAGAGGAGGTAGCATTTGATCTGAGTCTCAAATAGTGAATAGAATTTTAATAAGTGGAGATGATAGAGAAAGGTATTCCAAGAAAATAGAATATTATTTTTTAAAACTATTTAATTTTAACATTCATTTAAAATTTTTTTGAATTCCAATTTTTTTCTTTCCTTCTAGCACTCTTCCATGCATTGAAAAGGCAAACAATATGACATCCATTATTTATATAAAGTTATACAAAATGTATTTCCATGTTAGCAATAATTACCAATTAGAAAAAAAGTATTTCCATTAGCAAAAAAGTATTTCCATTAGCAATTAGCAATTTCCAAATTAGTAATTTACCCAAAAAAGAAAGAAAAATAAGGTGTTTTAGACTGCACTCAGAGTTCATTAATCTGTCTCAGGAGATGAAGAATATTTTTCATCATGGGTCCTTTGAGATTGCCTTATATCATTATCTTGATCAGAATAGCTAAGTCTTTCACAGTGATCATCCTTATGATATTGCTGTTACTATGTACAATGATCTTCCTGTTCTCACTTCACTTTGCATCTGTTCATATATGTCTTCCCATGTTATCTAAAAATCAATTCTGCTCATCATTTCCTGCAGTACAATAGTGTTCCCTCATAATCATCTGCCATAACTTATTTAGCATTTAAAGAGAATGTTATGAATAAAAAAAATAGAGGCATGAAAAACAGGACACATACAGGGATTGATAAGTAGTTCACTGGGGAGTAGAAATGTAGATTACCATGCATGTCCTTTCAGAAAATACTGCAAAAGTAGAATGTAGCAGATTATGGAGAAATTTGAGTGCCAAAACTAAGGGTTTGAGACTTTACTCAGGAGGCAATAGGGAGCCATCAAAAATTTTTGAACAAAAGAATGACATGACCAGATCATTCATGAAGAAAATTAATCTGGCAGCAGTACAGCTTTGGTTCTGGGGAGATGCTTTAATAGGCATATTTTAATTTACATATGCAATGATTAATTGGTGAAGCTCTGTTATGATTCATTATACCTGACTGATGGACTTGGAGCTGACACAGTTGCTCTCTGCAACAGCGGCAGAAGGGGCTCATTTGTCATGGGACACAGCTGGGGTACTTGTGAATGATTGTCTACATCCTGCTGCTCTGGACCCTCTCAGCCAGCAGTAGCCTTCCCCCCCCCCATATGAAACCCAGAACTTAATTCAGGTTTCCTGGGGAGTAATTTCCACAGCAGTATCAAGATGTCGCTAGCAATCTGTCTGATTCGCTCTGTGATCTTTTCCTATACTGTGAATATGTGTTCCTTTCCAGGCTAGTGTTGGCACTTGTTCACATGTCTTGTTTTTTTTGTGTGGCTAAGGAAATACTGATCCCTAGTTGCAGCTTTCTGGTCTATATGTGCTCGAAGGAAATAGGAAAAAAAATTTGGGGGGGAGATAAGAACCAGACTTGTCCATGCTACTGGGCTCAGTAATCTCTGATAACCACTAGGTTTAGGCTAGTTTGACTGTATAACTGGTTCTAATGCCTCATCTATATATCTAGTAATAGTAGAGAAAAAAATGGTACTTTTATACTGAATCTCTTCCTCATGGGAGAGTGTTGGCAAGTAAAATGCTGGTAAAGTCCACATCTGTCTGCCCAATGGCTGTTAGGGTGAATGAAGCCTTGCCCAGTCCTTCTTAATTTTAATATCTTCCCTCTGAAACTTCCCCCAATTAATCCTGTCCATATTTTGTATGCATATAGTTTTTTTCATCAACATCAATTAATAAGCATTTATTAAACACCTACTGTATGCAAAGCATTGGACTAAACACTGGAGAACAAAAAAGAGGCAAAAGACAGTCCCTCAAGGAACTAATGGAACAAACAAATATGTACAAAGCAAGTTAAATACAGGATAAATAGAAGATAATTAAACAAGGGAAGGTTTTAAAATTAAGAGGAGTTGAAAAAAGCTTGCTGTAGAACATAGGATTTTAGTTGGAACTTAAAAGAAGTCAAGGAATTTGGTACTCAGAGCAGAGGGAGGAGAGCATTCCAGCCATGAGGGACAGTCAAGAGAAAATGCCCAACAGAATCAAGAGATATGTTCAATGTATTGTCTTCTCCATGAGACTATGAGATTTTTTAATTAACTTTTTTTTTCATTCCCAGGCCCTGGTACATAGTAGGTATTTAATAAATGCTAGCTGATTGAATAAAAATGTCTTTTACTGCATAAACTCTTTGGCACTGTGCAACTTTGGGTATGCTGCATATGGTCAAAACAGGAATACATACATATAAGTATATGCACATGTGTGTCAATCCTATGGCTAAAGTTTGCTTAGTGGGCACTGCTCACTATACCAATGATTGTACATTTTTCAAATGCTATAATAATATCATAAAGAACTTTTATCATATAACTGTGTCATATGTGTGTTGGGTAAATATCCTAAATTGTATGTTCTACTTCTGTTTCATTGTCAAATTCTCAAGTCCATAGTTTCAAAAAATATAATTAAAAAAAATTCCCAAACTCACAGGAGAATGATTTTTTCATGAGAAGGCCCATTTATTAGCCCACAGTAAGTGAACCAGTATTTATTATTAAGTCCTTATTATTTGCCTGGCCCTGTACTAAGTTCGGGGGATACAAAAATAATTCTCTGCTCTCAAAAAGCTCATAGAATCTAATGGAAGAGATGACAGAAAGCTAATAGCATATAAAATATTTACAGAGTAGATAAAACATCATCTCAGAGGGGAAGGTACCAGCAATTGG
The DNA here is from genome assembly GCF_048593235.1 of Sminthopsis crassicaudata. Classification (NCBI taxonomy): domain Eukaryota; kingdom Metazoa; phylum Chordata; class Mammalia; order Dasyuromorphia; family Dasyuridae; genus Sminthopsis; species Sminthopsis crassicaudata. The sequence goes on along the minus strand of NC_133617.1, from coordinate 530,684,556 downwards.
AAGAACAAGAAGGGAGTGTTGAAGAATGTAGAATATGAATTGAGTCTTTGAAGGAAACCAGAGAAGCTAAGAGGCAGAAGTGATGGAGAGCATTATAAGCTTGGGGAACAAGTGCAAAGATAAGGAGAATGAAGGTGAAGTATTATGTCTAGGAATGTGTGGAGGAATATAAAGTGTAAACAGCCTGGAAAAGTAGGTTGTAAATCCAGGTTATAAAAGGGCTTTAACTACACCCAGCGAAAGAACTCTTGGAGATGACTATGAACCACTACATAGAAGTCCCAATCCCTCTATTTTTATCCGCCTGCATTTTTGATTTCCTTCACAGGCTAATTTTACATTATTTCACAGTCTGATTCTTTTTGTGCAGCAAAATAACTGTTTGGACATGTATACATATATTGTATTTAATTTATACTTTGACATATTTAACATGTATTGGTCAACCTGCCATCTGGGGGGGAAGGGGAAAAGTTGGAACAAAAGGTTTGCAACTGTCAATGCTGAAAAATTACCCATGCATATATCTTGTAAATAAAAAGCTATAATAAAAAAAGAGCTTTAAATGGCAAGTAGAGAACTTCATATATGATCCTGAGTTAGCAAGGGCCCACTGGAGTTTATGGAATGTGTATATGTATTGTGTATTGTGTATTGTGTGCTGGAGGCAGAGAAAGGTAGATCAGTGCAACATAATCAGGTCTGTGCTTTGGGGAAATTACTCTGGCAGTTGAATGAAAAAAAGATGGATTGCAAAGGAGAGACCCTTGAAGCAGAGAAACCAATTAAAATGCTTTTGTAATAATTTAGCTGAGAAGTGATAAAAGGTAGCTAAGTGTCTCAGTGGCTAGAACAGTAGATCGAGAGTCAAAAAGACCTGAATTGAAATCTAGCTTCAGACATTTACTAGCTGTGTGATCCTGGACACCTGTCTCAGTTTTGCCATCTGTAAAATGGGGATAAGATTAGTACCAACTACTCAAGGCTGACATGAGGATCAGATGAGATAATATTTGCAATAGCACTTGGTAAAGTGCCTGCACCTAGAAGAAGCTTAATAAATGCTTGTTTTGATTATTTATGAACTAGAGTGGTGGTAGAGTGAGTGGAGAGAAGAGGGCAGGAGATATATGTGGCCCAAGCATCAGGACAGCAGGGGATAGCCCCTTCCTGGCAGCTAGGTTTACTTGGGAAACAAAATTACTGGACCAAGGCTTTCTTAATCAGTATAGAGTTAGAATAAAATAAGTTGGATTTGGTTAATGAGTAATGAGTATGAGTAATGAGGATTGATTAAAGAATTTGTTTTGTCCACTCTAGGGATAATACTATCTAATAAACTGGGAAATGTTCTAGGGAGTCCTATATAAATATTAAAATGTTCTTTTATTTTTTTAAATTAAATTTAATTTAATTCCCCTCTTTAATTTTTAACTTTTAAAAAATTTCATGCTTATCATGCCTTTCTGGTTGTATATATCACTACAATGTCCATTTTCTTCATTTCCTTATATTTATTGCTGTTATGTAATTGCCAAGTTTTTAGCAAATTATATGATATATAATGTGACATATTATATTATTTAGCATTTTGTGTTAGCTTCTTCCATATGATATATGGGGAGATACCGTAATCTCCTCCGTAGCAAATCACTTACAAGTGATGCATCTTTTTGGGAATGGTTTTTTGAAGACTACTTATTCATTGTATATAGATTTTAGTCACAGACGATGACATTTTTAGCCTAAATGGCTTGTCCTTTTCCTCATATATCACTTTTCCTAGACTTGGGGCCCATCTATATTTGGGCCTGTAGCCTTCTGCCTCTGACACTTTTAATAAGAGGTATAATGAAGAAGGGGGATAGGTAGGTGGTGCTGCAGTGGATAGAGTGCCAGACCTGGAATCAGGAAAACTCATCTTCCTGAGTTCAAATCTGTCCTTAGATATTTACTAACTGTGTGACCCTGGGCAAGTCACTTCACTCTGTTTGCCTCAGTTTTGTCATCTAGAAATGAACTGAAGAAAATGGCAATCCCATTGATGTATCTGCCAAGAAAAACCCTGATAGGGTCAGAAAAATGACAGAATGATTTCTCTTCCATGCCTAGGAAAATATGTTAATTGTTCTTTCCTAACCTAGGAGAGGAGTAGGATTTAATTAAGTTTATTAAATGAATTGTTTTTTATAATTAAAATTTATTTTTAAGCAAAATTTAAAAGGGGGAACCTTTTCTATACAACTGAGGAATATCCTAATTTAGCTTAATAGGTAGGGAAATGAAACTAGACATCATATTTTATTTTATTTTTTATAATAATAGCTTTTAATTTTTCTTTTCTTTTTTTATTATAGCTTTTTATTGACAAAACATATGCATGGGTATTTTGCAACAGTGACCCTTGTAAAAACTTCTGTTCCAACTTTTCACCTTCTTTCTTCTGCCCCCCCCCCCAGATGGTAGATAGTCCCATACATATTAAATATGTTAGAGTATATGTTAAATACAATATATGTATGCATATTTATACAGTTATCTTGCTGTACAAGAACAATCAGATTTAGAAAGAAAGTAAAAATAACTTAAGATAAACAAAAATGCATAGCTTTTTATTTTTCAAAATACATGCACAGATAGTTTTCAACATTAACTCTTGAAAACCTTGTGTTCCATATTTTTCTCCCTTCTTTCTTCCTTCCCTCCTCTGTAAACAGCAAGTAATCTAATATAGGTTAAATGTGCAATTCTAGAAATCATATTTAAATTTATAAAAATTTACTTTTATAAGATTTTGATTTCCATTTTTCTTCCTCTTTCCTTTCCTTATCCCCTCCCCAAGACACCAAGCAATCTGATACAGGTTATGCACATACAAGCATATTAAACATATTTTCACACTAGTTCACATTGTTGTGAAAAAAGAATCTGAATAAAGGGGAAAATCACGAGAAAAAAAATGAAAATAGCATGCTTTGATCTGCATTCAGACTACATCATTCTTTCTGTGGATGTGGATGGCATTCCCCATCATGAGTCTTTTGGAATTCTCTTAGTTCATTCTATTGCTGAGAAGAGGAAAGTCTATTAAAGTTGATTATTGCATACACATTTGTTTTTTGATAACATCATATCACCTGTATAGATGAAAGACTTATAGGAAAAAGCAATATTTCCAGTACAATGTTAATATTTGTGTGTGTGTGTTTTTTTTTTAGATAATGGTTCTGGCTCTGGAGAAGGAGGTAAGTAACTTTCAAGTAACAATTGCATTTGTTTTATTTTAATAAAAGTATATTTGTATGATTGATTTTTATAAATAAAATGTTATTAAGTCAAAAGTGAGAAAAGAGGATGATCTGCTGACAATCATTTAAAAAGACAGTCTTCAAAGCAATCTTCCTAACAATCATTTAGAATATAATGCATTACCTGGGTAGGTAATGAATTCTCTTTCATTGTCGGTTTTGAGTTAGAGGGAAAGTATTTATTTATTGGAAATGCTATGTAGAGACCACAAGGCATAGAGAAAAGTGCATTGGACTTAAGTCAGCAGAGCTGAAATAGTTCCTGGGTCTTCTAAACAGTATGATTGTAAAGAAGTCTTAATCTTTCAGTGACTCAGTTTCTTCATCAATAAAGTGGCTACTGGTACTACATACTAAAAGGAAAACACTCTGTAAACTTTAGGATATTTTGTAAATGTGATTATTATTGGGAAGGGGGAGATTCATGTTTCATGATTCTGAAGTCAGTGACCTTCATTGCCAAGATTCTGTAATCCTAGGTACTTTCCACACATGAGTGATTTCATTGTTTCTCACATTGGCAGGAACTGAATTTATAAAGTCTGTTGCTTGGGCCATAATTTTTTCCCTTCCATAGAGTTAAAAGAGTTCTGAGAGTGGGAGAAAGAGAATTAAGGAAGAATAGACTGAGAGGTAATATATATAAAACATAGAATTAGGAGAATTCTGGAGTTAACTGGGCATAAAAAAGAAGATTTAAAATCAACTCTAGAGGAATCTTGACTTTAATTAGAGTGCTCAAGCAGATGACTCATAGATATTTTAACAGGCAAGTAAGTAAACTGATTTTTTTCTCAGTGATTGAAGAAGCCAAATGTTTCCCAGAAAAGCTCCATGATAGAGGAGTGGGCAAGTCTCTACAGCATTAACAAAATTGAAAACTCTAACCTTAGGCTAAGTGTAATCAGTCAATAACTAACAGTGTTTATTGGGCATTCATTGTGTGTAAAGTGCTGTATTAGTTATTGGGTAAAGCACAAAAGTTGTATGCTTGGAGAAAATTCACTTTGGGGAATCATACTTGGAGAAATAATAATAAATTATGGTAATGATCCTTTCAACAATATTATAAATAAACTCTCCTGGGAGAAAAGTCAGATTTTTGCCATAAAGAACTTGAAAGGAATCCTGAGAGACTGTTGGAGGCAGCTAACAGTTCTAACAAATCATGTGAAATGGAAGACATAAAAATACTTTGAAAAGTTGAAAGTGCTATACAAATTTAAGGTATTTTAAAAATAATTGACATATGTCAAAACTGTAAACCATCTTGAGAAGAACAACTAAAAGTATAAAATTCAAAAGAGAAATAGATTAGTTCTGAGGAACTTTGGGTTCAGAATTCATTGAGAATCTAATCTAACATAATCAAAAGAGAAAGGAACATTAGCCATCAAGATTACATGATGAAAGTCAGAAGCAATGGCTGTCAAACTGGGTTCCCTATGCATTTCTAATCTTTCACAGAAGTGTATCCCTGATTTTATAATGGAAATCTACATAAATAAGGAAGGTTTTGCTAGGTCCAAAGGTCAACATCTACTTCCCCAAAGATTTCTTTTACCCCCAGATACTGAGTGGTCCATCATCATGTGAGGGATCCCTTAGGCTATTGCCAAAAAAAAAAAAAAAAAAAAGTCTACATGGGTTCAGCATTTCCTTCCTTTCTGTTTTACAAATTTGTCTCTTACTGATATGGTGTTTCTTTGTTTTCTATATAGTTAAGTATCCTTGGCCTTTGAGGAAGTTTTCTTACTCCAGTTCTATGCCTACTATCTGAATTTAGTGAGGGTCACAGAGGGCCTCTCCGAACCTAGCTACAGGAATGACTTTATCTAAACAATGTTCTCCTATTGATGTGCTATAACTGTGAATTATGGAACATCATGATCCCAGAAGAATGAAATAACCCTCAAAGGGAAGGAAAGAGGCAGGGTCAACATAATTAGACCTGCAGTATTTTAGTGAAAAGGAGCATAGAACACATTATTGAGCACTATTGAGGAGATGCATAATTAGAAAAGGAGGCAGACCAGTAAACAGAATAAAAAACAGGAAACCAGCAATTCAGGTGCAGCATTGTACTGCCAAGGAGTCAGCTGTAGTTATAGTGAGGGAAAAAAACACTGCCCTGGATTTAGAATGTGAAGATCTTGGTTCAAAACTTGATGGAGACAACTGTGACATCTTGGGTCAATCACTTAATTTCGCTGACACTATTATTCCTGTAGGATTACAAGGTCAAAGTAGGTGACCCTGTGCTCTGACATAACAGTTCTGTCTCAGTGATGTCTCATTAGTTATCTTGATGACTCATGTTCCCCATCCAAAGTTTTTCCTGAGAATATTATGTTCTAACCCATATCTCTCAAAGGGGTCTCAGCTGCCCTGAAAGCACATAGCCCAACAAAGGAGCTGAATGTATAACCATTTTGTTTAAAACAGTAAAGAGCACATAAAGTAATTTCATAATAAACTCTGTTTACCTTTACCAGGTGGCAGCTAGGTGGTACAGCAGGTGGATAGAGTGTGGGGCGTGGTGACAGAAAGACTTATCTTTCTGAGCAAATCTTGCCTTAGACACTATCTGTGAGATCCTGGGCAAGTCACTCCCCCTGCTTACCTCAGTTTCCTTATCTGTAAAATGAGCTGGAGTAAGAAATGGTAAAAACTACTCCAGGATCTCTGCCAAGAAAATCCTAAATGGGATAAGACTGAAAATGATTAAAGAAGATTTTAGCAATTAGTTCTCATAAATTCAAAGCATTAAAAAGAGAATAGAAGATCCTCAAGCTGGTACAGAAACCCATCTGAAACCTAGACTGTTTGGCTGCTATGGTGCTATTCTTTTTTTAAAAATGAGTTTCAGTATAATGCCTCAAATCTAATCTAAACTAACTATAGTTTGAGGAGGGAAACATGACAAATACATTAAAATGTATCCATAAGAATACATAAATATGAAGAGTATACCTCTACCTGTATAATTATGAAATATTAATAATAGCTTATATTGTTCATAATTACTAAGAGAATGCTGGAATGAACAGAGATGAAAACATTGTAGAATCTACTAGCTGAGAAGGATATTAGGAATTCATTTAGTCTATTTTCCAGCCTTCAGGTAGCTAATTTATTTATGAGGGGATAGTATAATATGGTTTAATGGAAGAGGCAAGTTTTGAATGGCGTTATTAAAAGAAGGGAGGACAATGTTATGGTAGAAGAGGTGGGCATAAAAGTTCACAATGGGCAGAAAAGGGAGCAAAAAAGTCATATGGAGGAGGGTTGACAAGTATGGATTTGTTTGGAGTAAGCAAAGAATCCAAACCACTGAGTGACAACAGGTGATGACATTTTTGATAATTTAGGACAGGGATTTTAATACTAGGGATTATTAATGAAATTAAATGAAAAATTAATTTAACAATAGATGACCTTTCTTGTATCATAGATCCCCTTTGATTGTCTGCTGAAGCCTTTAGGCCCAATCTCAGAATGTTTGTTCCCTACATTAGTAATTGAAGGATATGCTAAACTTACTTAGAGGTTAATGGAAATAAAGATATAATTTTTTTCCTCATCCAAGTTCATTGTTATCCAGTTGTTTCAGTCATGTCCAGCTCTTCATGACCCCACTTGGGGTTTTCCTGTCAAAGATACTGGAGAGGTTTTCCATTTCCTTCTCCAGCTCATTTTATTGATGAGGAAACAGGCAAACGGGGTTAAGTGACTTGCTCAGGGTCACACAGCTAGTAAGTGTCTGAGGTCATATTTAAATTCAGGACTTCTGACTCCAGGCCCAGGGCTCTCTCCATGGTGCTACCTAGCTGCCCTCCAAGATCATGGACCCCTGAAATATTTCCTTGGAGATTTTGGGAGAGGGATCTATGCCCTTTGTCTTAAGAATTCTTGATATAGGCCAATTGATGAATGACCAAGACATATGTTCTTGTGCCATTTAAATATAAAGTTTTTCATTCATTAAAAGCTTTTGAGACTTTTTTTTTGTTACTTTGTCCAACCAACAAATATTTCTTGAATGTACTGAGTGCAAAGTATTATGTCAAATTACTATTCTGGGAGTTAGGGAGGAGCAGAGGTGTGCCAATAAATAGTTAACAACCAAGCTTCCTGAAAAAAATATGCATCCATTTTTAATCTGCATCATAAACACTTTATTAAGTCTAGGCTCGACAAAACAATAAACCAAATTATGACTTATAGTAAATGCTGATTTCTGAGGTGTGAATGCTCACTCTGAAAATTTAACAGTTGGTTCTTGCAAGCTTATTAGAGGGGGTCCAGCATACTCCTGGGAAGCAAAGGAAAGCTTATAAATATAAGTAAGATATAAAGATAAGTAATTCCCACTCTTAAGGAGTTTTCACTCTGTTGGAATTGTACTCCAAGGTAACATGATAAGTACTTCATGAATAGTTCAAATAAAATATCAGTTTAGAAGAAAAAAAGATCAGTTCTGACTGGAAAGATGAGAAAAAGGTTCAGAGAAGAAGTGGGTTTTGATCTGGGCCTGAAATGATAGGGAGGATTTCAATAAGCAGAGATGAGTAGGGAGGGAGTTTCCTGTAGGAAGGAAAAACATGGGCACGGAAAATTTTCCTGTGGGAAAGCATAAACCTATTTCTATTTGTATTGTGAACTTGGATAGCACTGAATAAAAATAGCTTGCATTTAGATAGTACTTTGCCAAGTGCTTTCCTCACAACAGGTAGTGTAACTGTTCCCAGAATCAAAGCATTTTAGAATTGGAACATTCTTCACTGGCCATCTTAGTCCAGAACACATCCAAAAGGGCAGCTGCAGCATAATGTACCTGATAAATGTGCAAGCAGCTTCTGCTGGAAGATTTTTTAATGAGGCGAAGGGAATCTAGTTTCTATAGGTAACCCAGTCCTCTACGGGCAGCTTTATCTTAGGAAGTTTTTTGGGACAAATGTACTTATTTGAAAAGTCCACTTATGGCTCCCAGCTTTGCCTTTTGATGCCAAATAGAAGGAGACTAATTTCTTTTCCACAAGAAAAGTCCCTTCACATACTTGAAGACAATGATTATGTCTTCTCTGAGATTTCTCTTCTCCAGGTTAAACATTGTAGTTCTTTCAACTGATCCTCATAAAGCATGAATTCAACCATTAATTAATAGTAACTTCATAAAAATAATGATGAGTTTTTTTTTATTGTTGCCATTTCACAAAGAAACTGAGGCTGAGAGAAATTAAATGGCTTACTTAAAATTATACAGTAGTTCAGCTGTGACTTAAACCCTGGCCTTTTTAAAAATTATTACAAGCATTTCCATTAAACCTTTATTGCTTGAAAATCCCACTTCTGTTCATGATGGTCTTTGTTACCAATAACCAGTCCAACTACTTTTTTTTTCTTTTTGAAATAGGAAAATGATATGAGAGGGATAGTATATTAGGAAAAAGAGCTAGAAAGACAATAGTGAAAAGAAGGACTTAACAGTCTGTTCAATGCAATGACCAACTGCAGTTCCAAAGAACCAGTGATGGAGCATGCTATTCCCTATTAAGGAGGTAAGGGACTTAGGGTGCAGAATGAGGCATAAACTTTTATGGACATGGCCAACACAGAAATTTGTTTTGGCTGACTATACATGTCTATCACAAAGGTATTTTTCCTTTTTTTCTCCTTGGAGTTAGAGAGAAGCAGGAGAGAGAAAAAATGGAGTTTGGTTAATTTTTGAAAAATAATTTAAAAAAGGAAAAGAAGCATTATCTTCATCTATGAGAGATAGGAGGCTGTGACAGAAAGGAAATACTTTGTTGAGAAGGAAGATGAAAATAAACTTCCTCTCCATATAAATGACATATCTTTTATACTTGAATTAATAAATTTAAATGTGTGGCCCTTACAGGAAAAAAATCATTTCGTTTGGTACTATTTGTAAATTTTAAAATAGACAATTCTCATGGACAGAACTCTTCTCTTTTCATGGGGTCCACTAAGAGGATCCTACTTCAGAATAGACTCAAAACTCATATATGAGTGAGGTACAGAAACAGGCCTGAGTCCTAACTGAAAATTCTGCATCCATCAGCTTGTGTCTCCCTTTGTAACCCAGATGGTATCTAGTTATATTAAAAGCCAACAGCCCTTTACAAATATTCCAGTTATGCCCAATATTTTTAAAAAGTGCATCTAAATACCATTGTCATTAAAAGAAAGAAATAAGTCAAAGATGCAAACAAGAGCATTTTTTTTTTTTTGCTTAATACCAGGTTAATTAATGAATGTATATAATTAATGTTCCATGTACTATGCTGGGAAGAGTGCTAAATCTGGAGAAAGCAGATTTGGGCATGAATCCTGTCTGTAACACTTTTAATTGTGTGATCCTTGGCAAATCACTAACCAGAGGCTTCTAAAGTCTTTAAATTATAAATATCTGACCCTATATTGATCTTGATCTATATTGATCTGACCCTATATAATCTCATCACATCTTTTCCTATTCAATCCAGAAATGGCCTAATAATATAGTATATGTAAATTATTTAAAATATTTCATTTTGGGAAATGTGAATATTGAACTATGAAATAGCATTAATGAAATAAGGTGTCAGAGCAAAGTGAATATTGTTGTATATGTCGCTATTTCTTGCTTGTAAATATCTAGCACAGTATGCTTTGTAAGCCAAATATTTGAGCTGTGTAATCACACTATAGAACAAAAGATAGGAATCTTTAAGAAGATTCAACAAATATTCTTTGTTCACAAATTGCTTCCAAATAATATATGATGGTGTTTATTGGATAAGAACCTTGAACTTGATTCCACCTCAATTGCTTCTTAGTTAATATTAACAGTGCTCCAAGTTATGGCCTCTGTTTAAATAAAATTCAACCCTAGATAAGGCATAGCACATTGTTTGCTTCATCCTAAACAAATAACAATCGGGACAGAACCATTTACCCTTTCCCCTCTCTATTTGAGTCTTCTGAGATAGATTCAGCACCTTTCAGCAATACAGAGAGAGAAAGCTGTTCTGTAAAACAAAATCACCATTCTTCCAGCTTAGTGGGAGCACATCCAACTTGAGAATATTTGCCTGAAAAAGCAGATGGCAACAATGAAATCTGAAAAACTTTCGTCTTAGCCACAAGTAGAACATGTTCCATAAGTTTTGGTTATTTCAGTAAATTCTTTGGGGAAATTTCCTTTTTTCTTATGAATTTGACAAATATCAACAAATATGAACATTTACTAACATAAGAAACAGAAAAAAGAGAATTTTACATGAAATCATGAATATTTATAATATATACTTTGTTGATTCTGTTTTACATGTTAAATATTATTGTTTATATATTAAAGTTGGTGTTGATCAAACGTTGACTGATTTGCTGGTATCCTCTCCTAAACTTCTTTTTGGTCTCATGTGTATTTTTAAATGCTTCATTTGGTGATCTTTTCTTTCCTTCTTTTTTTTCTGTTTGATTCTTTCTTTCTTTCCTCCCTCCTCCCTTCTTCCCTCCCTCCCTCCCTTTTCCTTCCTTCTTCCTTCCTTCTTTCCTTCCTTTCTTCCTTCCTCCTTCCCTTTCTTCCTTTCTTCTTTCTTTTCTTTCTTCCTCCCTCCCTCCTTCCTTCTGAAGTTATGAGTGTGTATTTTATTGAACAGTTTTTAAGTCATTTTCCTTTATAATGTTACAGTCATTGTATAAATTGTTCTTCTGGTTCTATGCCATATGTGTATCAGCTCATATAAATTCTAATAATTTCTTACAGCACATTAATATCATTTGTATATCATATTTTTAACTACTCATCAATTAATTAATATCTATTTAGTTTCCAAGTTTTTGCTACAACAAAATGGAAACTATTGTTTAAATATTTTTGCAAATGTATGGCCTTTACTTCTGTATTTAATTTTTTGCTGGAGGGCAGCTAGGTGGCACAGTGGATAGAGCATCAGCCTTGAATTCAGGAGGACCCGAGTTCAAATCTGGTCTCAGACACTTAACACTTCCTAGCTGTGTAACCCCAGCCTCAGGGGAAAAAAATTGCTGGATATAGGCCTAAAAGTAGCATCTCTGTGTCAAAGGGTATGCATAATTTAGTGACTTTTTTGGATATAGTTCAAAATTGTTTTCCAGAATGATTGAATCAATGTACAATTCTAGCACTAGAGATTTAGTGTACCTATCCTTATGAGCCTCTCTATTAATCACCATCTCTTTTTTCCCCCTCATATTTCCCCATTTAATGAGTATAAGGTAAAACCTTAGAGTTGTTTTGATTTGCATTTCTCTCATCATTAGTGATCTAAAATAGTTTTCATGTGATTGTTGATAGCTTGCCTTTCTTCTTTTGATAATTATCTGTTCAAATGCTTTACCCATTCAGCTGGTAGGGAATAGTGTTTGTTTTTTTATATTTGGATATATTGAGATAAGTATTTTGGATACATATTTTATCAGAGGAGTTTTATGCAAAAATTTTTTTCTAACTAACTAGTTCCTTTGGGGAAATTTCTGGGATTTTTTGGCCCAAATGGAGATATTTGTAAAGTTCTAGTCTCCTAAATTCATCACCACTTAAGGAAGACTGAATTTTTAAGGGGGTAAACATGGCAGGATGGAATTCACTAGACTTAAAAAAGAAATGAGAATGATTCCTGACTATCACTTATTCACTGGATAGCCTTGATTCACTGCAACTTCTCAAATTTGATTTGTAAATGGGAATAATGATGATTTCTTTGTCACCCTCACAGAAATTGTAAGGAACAAATAAAAATATGTATAAAGTAATATGTAAATATGATCCATAGTAGATAAAAATATAGAATATTAAATTTATAAGTTTTACCTATCATAGAAATAAAATATATAACAGAAAAGAAAACAGAAGTACTACATGAAATTCATATAGTTTGAATAAATTATTATTGAATTATTTCAGTCACGTTTAACTCTTTCTGATCCCTCATGAGGTTTTCTTGGCAAAGATGCTGGAGTGATTTGCCATTTCTTTGTCCAGCCCATTTTACAGATAAGGAACTAAGGCAAACAGTTAAGTGACTTACCCACAGTGACATACCTATTAAGTTGTGACAAGATTTGAATTCCTGAAAATGAGTCTTTTTTATTCCAAGCTCAGTGCTCTATCTACTGCATAATCTTGAATAAATAGTAGAGTCTTTCAATAACTTTTATCAGAATATTATAGCAAAAAACCCAATAAATTATCATGAAAGAAAATGAGAAATATAGTTGAACTCATCCTACATTGTGAATGCTGGATTTAGCTCTTAAACCGTGAGTGGGTTGAAATGAACTTAAAAAGCAAATGGGGCCCAGCAATTTTTTGGCAAATAACACCTCTGCTGCCACCAATTTTTTTCTTCTGGGTCCTATCAGTGGGCAATAGTGAAGAAAATATAATTATCTCTATAGTCTTCCATTTCTTCCTGAGACTTCATAATCGTTGGAGATAATTTCTGGCTCCTTCTATGTCCATTTGGATGATCAAAATTGAGTAGCTATCATCTATTTTGACAAGTTTGGGGGGAGGTACTCTGTTATATATTATCCATATACCAAAGCACGATAGGTGACTTAGTGGAATGAATACTGGGTCTGGAATCAAAAAGACCTGAGTTCCAGACTGAGCTCAGATACTTATTCAAGATATGACCTTGAATAACTTAATTAATTTCTTTTTGCCTCAGTTTCCTTAATTGTAAAATAGGGATAATAATAGTATCTACCTCCTAGAGTTGACATGAGGAACAAATGAAGAAAAAGCCAAAAACCAATGATCCAGATCTGGACTGATTGAAGAGAAGAGGGGTAGAGACATGAACCAGACCATTCTAATTATGCATTGCCATTGTGGATCCCCTTTTGTTTCTTTCCCAAATGCAGTTTTTTTAAAGAAAGAGGGGCAGCAAAAAGGAAAAAAAAGTTAAAAAAAAAAAGGCTACAGTAGAGGAAAAAGATTGATTAACAATAATAAATGTGAATGGTATGTTCTCATCCAGAGAATGGAGAAAGACAGCAGAGTGAGTTAGAAAAAATGTTTATAAGAAGTCTGCCTGAAACATAAAGATTCACATATAATTAAAATGAGGGGTCAAAGCAGAACTTATTATTTCTCAGATGAATCTTAAAAAGTGGGAATGGCAATCTTGATTTCAGAAGAGGCAACAATAAAAATAGACATGGTTAAAAGATGAAAAGGGAAACTACATTATGCATAAAAGAACCATAGATAATGCTTTCTCATCACTTAATATGTATGCAAGGAATGGCATAGAATTTGAGTAATCAAAGGAAAAACTAATGGAGCTACAGGGAACAATAGACAGCAAAAGCATTATAGCTAGAAACCTCTGTGTGCTTCTTTTACACCTAGACAAAAATAGCAAAAAACAACAACAAAGATAGAGCTTAAGGACCTGAATATAATTAGAGAAACATTAAAAATGAGAAATCTCTGATGATTAAATGGGATTTTAAAGAATATTTATATTTCTTAGCTTTGCTTAGTTGCTTTACAAAAATCAACCAATATATTAGGGCATAAAACACATACACACACACACACACACACACACACACACACACACACACACACACACACACACATACACCCCAGAAGGAGAAATGTTAAACATTTCTCTCATTTACCACAACTCAATAAAAATTATAGTCAACAAAGAGTATTTTGATACAAAGGAATCAAACTTAAATGGAGGCAAAATCATGACATTCTAGTTGTATAGATCAAAGAACAAATCAGAAAAATGAGATAATGTACCAGAAACACTGGGGAGGCAGCCAAAAGAGTCATTAAGGGAACATTTAGATCTCTAAGCACTTTTTCAACAAAAAGAAAAAGAACAAATCAAAGAATTGGGCATGCAACTAAAAAAAAAGCAAGAGAAAGTGTCTAGGAAAGCAAGAGAGCATAAAAACCAATTTGTGTACGTATAAATAAGAAAAATCACAGAAATAAAAATGAAGATGAATAAATTCACTGAATTGATAAATTGAACTAGGAATATATTTCTTTTTTAAAGTAAGCAAGTTATTTATTTGACAGCAAAGAAAAATTAATTACCAAATAAGAAGAGATAAAGGAATATCCACAACTTATAAAGAAGAAATTATATGCCAACAAAATTGATCAGTAAAATGGATGGATACTTATGAAAAATATTAATTAAAAGAACAAGAAATAGATCCTCAAACTTAAGGAAATTGAATAAGATATAATTGAGCTATCAGGAAAAACCCCCAAAACAAAAAAACCCAATAAACCCAAGCCCAGATAAATAAGTGAATTGTAGGAGACATTAAAGGAATAGTTTAGGGTAGGTAATGGATAGAGCACCAGCCCTACTGTCAGGAGGACTTGAGTTCAAATCTAGCCTCAGACAACATTTCCTAGCTGTGTGACTTGGGAAGGGACTAAAGAAGTCCCTTAACCCCAATTTTCTTGCAAGAAAAAAAAAAAAAAAGAACAGTTTATTCCAGTATACATATAACACTTTTTTTTTTTTTTTTTTTTTTTTTTTTGGCAAAAATAAAGAAGTCAAACTATGAAACTCCTATGAGACAAATATTGTCAGGAAAAGATAAAGCACCGAACAAAAATAACAGACAAATACTCATTCTCTAATAAATATTAGAATAATAATAGTTAATAAAAAAGAGGCTACAGCAACACATCACAAAGATTATATAGTGTAATCAGATTGAATTTATACTAGGAATGAAGCAGTTTGATATTAAGAAAGCTATAAACACAATAGGCTATTTCAAGAATAAAATAATAAAAATCACATTAATACATTAATTAATATAAGAAAAAATTTTGACCAAATATATACCACTTTATGTTAAAAGAGCTTCTCCATTAAGTATGCCCCAAAGCACCCTTAATAGCCTCCCAAATGGGTTGGTACCAGGCAGAGCATATTGTGCATGCTCTTGCTCTAAGAACTGATCACTCATTGCCATTTTCCACATCACATATTAAAAATGAAAATACTCTCTAACTTTGTATACAGATTTATTGCCATGCCAATTGAATGATCAAAGGATTACTTTATGTAGGAAGAAACAACATGAAAATCTGGAAGTTTAAAAAAAAAATCAAGTCTCAAGGAAATAATGGAAAAAAATAGAAATGAAAGAAGCTTAAAATCCTAAACTATACTGCAGAGCCATAATCATCAAAATTATTTGTCACTGATCTTAAATTTTAATAGTTGCTCAGTGGACTAGATTAGGTCATAAGGAATCAGAAGCTATGTTTGATAAAAATCAAGAACAGTAACTACTTGGCTTCCCTATTTGCAAAACTGTTGGGAAAACTGAAGCTGCTATTAAGCTTAGACCAGCCTCTTATACCATTTAAAATTATAAGTTCAAAATGAATACATAACTAGATATAAAAGATCATATTGTAAAGAAATTAGGAGGAGTAGAAAATGAGTAGATAGGTGGGGGTTCATTATCAAACAAGGAAAAGAAATGAGAATAAAATACAAAATCATTATTTGACTACATGAAATCAAAAGGTTTTTGCACAAGAAAAATTTTGCAACAATTAGTAGATAATTAACTAGGCAAAAAATTTCAGTAAGTTCCTCTGATAAATTCTAAAATTCAAAATATATAAGATATTGATGCAAATACATAAGGACAAGAGCTATTCCCTTATAGATAAGTAGTAAAAGGATAACTTGGCAGTTCTTTAAAAAATGAGGGCAACATGAAGACCATATGAAACAAAGAGCTTTAAATCACCTTCCCATATTGAAAGAAACAAATGAAATAGTATTTATTAAGTGCTGAACATAATGCCTGGCACATAAATGATAGCTATTATATTATTATATGGTTATAAAAGAAAATCTGAGGTTCTACCTCCTATATATCTGACTATCAAAATTAATAAAAGAATAAAAATGTCAATTGTTCAAGACGAAAGGAAAGGCCACTAATAAAGTTTTAGTCAGTTTTGATCAAGTTTCAATTATATACAAAAAGTCACTAATCTATATATATCCTTTGACTAAGTATATAACTCAAATATATCAAAAGCAGAAGGAAAGAATCCATATGTACAAAAATATTTATAGCAATACTTTTGTTATAGCAAAGATCTAAAAAAAATTAGGTTTCTATTAACTGGGGAAGGGCTAAACAAATTGTGATATATGAATATTAATGAACTTTAAGAAACAATAATTACGTCTTCAAAGAAACTTGGGGAGAATACTTATGTGAATTGACACAGGATAAAGTGATCAGAATGAGGAGAATAATTTATACGACTACAACTTTTGAAAAACTCGAGAAATCTGATCAAAACAATGACAAATCATGACTTCAAAAGAGTAAAAATGAATCATCTTGGCAGAGTTGATGACCTAGAAGTGTAAAAGGTTAAAAATGTGTCCCTGTATATTTTTAGACATGGCCAATGTTTTGCTTTATTTTGCTTGAGTATACTTATTTATTAGGGCAGCTATGTAATGCAATGGGTAGAGCTCTGGACATGGAGTCAGGAAGACCAAATTGAAATCCAGCCTCAGATACTTAATATCTGGGTGACTCTGAACAAGTCTCCCTATTTGCCTCAGTTTCCTCATTTGTAAGACGAATTGGAATATTCTAAAGTGATTCTCCCTTTGATACTTCTCATTAGTGCTTTTCCCTCTATCATCCTTTTAGGTGAACTTCCTTGACCAGTCTGATTTATCCTCAATACATTCCAGTTCTAGTTTATAGCAACAGTGAGGGTGAATCAAGACATATATCATAAGGCTTTATGAGAAGACAAAAGAAATAAAGCAAAGGAAAAGTAGGAAAAAGGAAACCATTAAAAAAAACAAATGAAATAATTTTTAAAATTGGGCTGATAAAATCAAGTTAGTTTCTCAGAAAGAGAAATAAAAATTGATAATTGTTTTTTTTTTAATGAGAGAAAACATGAATTATTAAAATTAAGAGAAAGAAAAATAAGACTGAAATAAAAGATTAAAACCATCAATCAGGTGGCTCCTGATGTAAAAATAAAGCTGTTTTTCATTCAGGGCATGCTAGTAGTGACTGGAAGGTATCTCTAGTTGAAGCTTGCTCCAGACCAACAGAGAAGCTTAAAGTTAACATTGCATGTCATGGCTCAATCCATTATCATAATTAGCAGATCTAATTTTATGTCATTCTCTTTGTACAATCTTATACCTGTTGGGATACCCAGCTTCTTAAATTCTTGCCTTGGATGCCTTCACCATCACATTGCTGACTTGTTCTGCACCTTGGACATATTTCCTTCCTCCTACTCTTATTCTAAGTGACCATTACTTAGGTTTTCTCATTAGCTAAGAGACTACTCATTGCAAATTGTCTTATACAGACCAGTCTGCTCTACTGGAACCATAACCCATAATATGGTGAAATTACTTACTTGTGCAAAAAAAATTCTTTTTAAAAATCTGCTTGGTTTCCTAAATCACTCATAGAGTCATATATTCATAACTTAGAAAAACTAAATGAAATGAATGCTTATTTACAAAAACATAAAATATTCAAATCATTTCAACAGGAAATAGGCAGCTTGGATAGAATGATTTTTAAAGAAAGAATTAACATCTTTGAAGTGTGTTTTGTGCTTAGACATGAATTTTTCTCACAGCAATCTTGTGAAGCAGATAGTGAAGATACTGGTTACTTCACAAGTATAGAGGTGTATTATACAAGTAAAGAAACTGAGAATCCAAGAACTTAAGTGATCTGCCCATGATCAAATAAATATATGAACAAGGTTTGATACTGAGGTCTCCCTAAATCTAAGTACTGCACTCTCTACATTATGGCATGATGTAAAATTATTATTCCTCTTTCCTTACATTATCTTGGCTAAATGAGTTCACAGGAAAAATATGTAAATGATCAAGACAAATAGTTCCTTTATTATAGAGTGTTTCTAAACATAGGAAATGATGACATTCTGTGCAGCTCTTTTTACATGACAAATGTAATAATTATTCCAAAACCAGACAAAAACATCATTTAAATAGGAAATTATAGGCTTAAAAATATAGATGCAAAAATCTTAAACTTTAGCAAACAGAATGCAATAGTAATAGCTGCACATGAAAATTTATATACATTAACATGTTTGATCCCCACAGAACTCTATTCAGTACTATCCTTAGGCCCAGAGAACTTTAATAACAATAACATTTGAATAGTGCTTATTGTCTGCCAGACATAGTAAGCCACACATGTAAAGTGCTAAGCACTTTACAATTACTATCTCATTTGATTCTCATGATAATTCTTCAAGGTAGATGTTATTATCCTTATTGAGGAAACTGAGGTAAACAGAAGTTAAGTGACCAGCCCATGGTCACATAGCTAATAGATGACTAAGCTCATATTTGAACTCAGGTCTTCCTTTTTCTAGGACTAGTAGTTTATTCACCACACTACTTAGCTGGGTAATGAATGACTTGCCTAAAGTCATACAGCTAATTTCAGAGGTCAAATTTGTCTCATGATTGCTCCTGACTCCCAGTAGTATTCTTTCCATTGCACTATACTGTCTTAATAATGACCAAAAAAGACATGGCCAGAAATTAAAGAATAATTCAATATTATTTAGTAAAAAGATTAATATAATCAATTTTATTAACAAAAATAATATGATCTTATTAATAGATACTGAAAGCCACTTAATAAAAATTTATGATTTTTAGAAAATAGTACCTTAAAAAGAATAGAATTAGAGAGGTGATAAGAAATAATAGCCAAATAAAGACTAAACATTATTTGCAATGTATTCATATTAGAGGCATTCCACTCAAATCAATCTATCAAAAATCAATATTTATTAAGCATCTTATATATATATGTCAGGCATAGTGCTAAGTACAAAAGTTACAAAAAAAGCAAAAGACATTCCCTTTCTTCAAATGAAGACAAAACAAACTTACCCACATTAGCCATTTTTGTTTAACATAAAAAATTTGTTATGAAAAAATGTATATTTTAGAATGAAAAGCATTGACAAATAAGAAATGAAAAGATCCCTATAGAATATACAACATAGTATAATAGCTTGGTATAATAGAAAAAAACACTGTCCTCAGAGTCAGGAAAATCTCTAACATATATAGGTTGGTTGACCTAGGAAGTCATGTAATCTCTCAGTACTCCAAAGAATTAAGACTAAACTGTAGCATAATTTCAGATCTCCATTTTACAGGGGGTTTTATCCCCAGGAGTGCGCATCTTAACCAAAAGATGTGAATATATGCTTTTGGCAATCCAAGGAAATCAACAAAATCCAAGAGAAAATAAATTAAATACAGAAGGATCATCATATTCAACATGCCAATTTTAAGAAACTGCTAAAAAGAAAAAATGGGGAAAAAAGATTTCTTTGTACAAAAGCTAATGAAATGAATCATTTGGGTATTTATCTATTAAGTGCTCCATAAGATATTTATGAGAAAACTATAAAACCTTAATGGCAAAAGATTAGAACATGTGAACAACTAGAGGAGGATTTCTTCCTAACTAAGAAGATTCAATATGGTAAAGTTAAAGATAATGAGTGGATGAAGTGAATAAAGCCTTAAAGTTAGTTAAAATATGAGTTAAAATCCTTCTCACATATACTGGACTTCCATGAGAGAGTGACTTTGCACAGCTCTACCTAACTTATATACAATTCACTTGTAAGTCAAGTCACCACCTATTGGTCCTCTTCGAGAATAAAGGATGAACTATCCTGGTAACCATGGGCTACCGGAATGATTAACTGGTACTCCTGTGATGTAGAGAGAAAGAGAGGAAGGCCTTTATCACATTGAATGAACATGATGGTCAGCTTATAGGAACGCTTGACCAAGAGTCTCACTGGAGGATCAGGGAAGATGGGTTGTGAGCTAAATTGCTAGTAAGAATGTCTAATGAATGAAATCAAAAATCCATTGAGAATTGAGTTTTTCAGTGACCATTTGCACATAAATTAAGCTCTCAGTGTTCTAAGCAATTCTGAGATTATATTTTAGAGGAAAATTGCCAATTTACATCAGTAGGGATGGGAGGTAGGGAAGAGTTTCCACATCCTAGTGAAGTAATAAGTCTAAAACAAAAAAGAAGGTGGTATATAGGGAAATATAATAATTCTATTTTGGAGAAATTGATCAGGAGATCATCATCCTTCTAAAAATGCCCATTAGGCAGTTACTCATCTGGGTCTGTTATAGTTCGAGAAGCTAAGACTCAGTAGAGAGATATTCTGTAATTATAATATTATAGAATTCTATAACTTTTGATGAATTAAGGGTAAGGGTAAACCAAAGGACAATGGAGAGGAATAGAATGAGGTGGAAATTTAAAATTTTGTATTTCCTTTTTAAAATGAAATCAACTGTACAATTATAACATAGAGGGAGTCTCTTGCTTAACCACAGTTCATATGGAAAAAGGCCTAAGAGTTTCGATTAATTGCAAAATTAGTTTGAATCAATATTGTGATGTGGTTACTATCCAACCCTCTTCCTCCCTGTCAAAACCCATTCTTCACTGATATGTAGTGTCCAGGACAAAGAAAGTAAAAATTTCTGACATGCTCTTTATTGGTCAGACCATGTTTGTGTTCAGTTCCAGTTGCTACATTTTCAGTAGAATTGTAATCATATTGGCAAGGAGTTTTTAAATCATGTGACACTAGGAGGATAAGTTGAAGGGATATTTAGACTGAAGAAGAAAGAATTTACTTGTTTGGGGGGATTAAGTTTGAAGATGAGAACACTTTCTTTAAATATTTGAAAAATTGATAGAGAAAACAGCAAAATAAATCCTATATTGTACCAAGGAAAAAAATTACAACTAATGAACTAAAGCAGATTTTTAGCACACTATAAAGAAGATCTTCCTAAGAATTAAATCTAATTCAAAAGAGGGCCTGAAAGTGTTCAGATAACTGTCCATCATGGATGTTATCAGTAGAATTCCAGTACAATGAAATTTCTTCCAAATCCAAAATTCCAAGATTTTGTCATTTTACCATTGGTTTTTAATGCCCTTACCACAATACTAATCTAGGCCCAAGACACCTTTATAGAATGAAGTAGAAATTTTAGTATATTCATCAATGTATACTTTTCTCTGAATTTAACATATCTCCAAATTTAAACTGGTTCTTAAAAGATCCCCCAGATCTGGTTTCAGGCTTTTCCTTCCATCTCTGCACCTCTGGTACTTCTGACCTACTTGGTAGACTTTTACTTTATGAAGTAATGACAATTATTCTAAGAACTCTCATTTATTAAGGTTTACAAAGCACTTTCTTCACAGCAAATCCATGTGGGAGGTAGTGTGAGTATTCTTATTTCTTTTTATAGGAGAGGGAACAGAAACACAGAGAAATTAAGGGATTTGTCTTAGGTCACACGTTTAGTATGTATCAGAGAAAATATCTGAATTCAGACCTCCTTCTTGCATATCCAGTGTTCTTTCTGTTATACAAAATAGGCTACCCTTTAGGACTCTTCTGTGTAGCCCAGAATCCTTGAAGGGGTTTGGGGTTCCTAGAACTTGATTATTGGACCAGAGATGCCCCCTTTAAATTATTTGGAGAGCAACCTGATTGGCTTCACATTGGCCCAGAACTAAAGTCCTTCAGTTGCTTTAGATTTAGGATATGCAATGGGGAAGGAAAGGGAGAGAGAATAATTCAGTGGTTCTAATTGCACTCATGTTCATTCACGACCTCCATTTGGGGTTTTCTTTGAAAGAATATTGGACTGGTCTGTCATTTCCTTCTCCAGCTCATTTTACATTTGAAGAAACTGAGGGAAACAGGGTGAAGTGATTTGGACAGGATCACACAGCTAGGAAATGTCTAAGGTGAATTTGAACTCAGGGACAGGAGTTTTCCTGATTCCCAGTCCAGTGTTTCATCCACTGCACTATCTAGCCACCTCAGTTTTGTGATGATGGGCAATAACATGAATATCAAGTAAAACTGTTCAGTGAATGTCCTTGCAAATATTATCATTGCTCCAGTGTGTGCCTGGCTAACAGGATTAGACTGCTAATCCACTTCATTTTTACTTCTCAAAGAATGCATTGTACAGAATACTGACATTTGTAGAATTAAAATTGAAGTGAGGGAAAGAAGAGGAAGGTGTTTTGTAGAATTTTGATAGAATTTTGGAGACACTGAGTACTGAAAAGAGATGATGAAATATAACATGAAAGAGGGAGATTTTTGTTTGAAGATGCAATTTTTTCTCTTTAAACAGAGGAAGAAGGGTCAGGGGCAGAAGTTCACAGGAA
Source organism: Sminthopsis crassicaudata (assembly GCF_048593235.1). Classification (NCBI taxonomy): domain Eukaryota; kingdom Metazoa; phylum Chordata; class Mammalia; order Dasyuromorphia; family Dasyuridae; genus Sminthopsis; species Sminthopsis crassicaudata. Next base: position 530,661,883 of record NC_133617.1, on the reverse strand, counting down.
ACATTCCAAGTGTGGACCCTGCAAATACAAAGCTGAGTGTGATGAAGATGCAGAAAATGTTGGGTGAGTTAACTGAAAGAAATGAATTATCTTGTTTTTAAGATAAAGACAAAGAAAAAAAATCTTTATTAATAAATATTTACTAGGTTTTGGAAAATATCACTACCTCGTTATTAACATTTTATGTGTACTTTTTATATTTATTTGTATATCTCCTATTTTGCTTATATTTCTCCTAATTCATTACTTTTTGTTTAATAAGCTAGAATTCACATCTTCTTATTTAAATTTCTTTGTCAGATTAATACACAGTTAGCCTTCAATTAATAAAGCATGGGGAACAATTATGATGGCATCAGGATAAATCTTCTTTCTATCTGGATTATTGCATTAGAAAAAAGATAACAAACTCCTTCCTCAGCAGGTATAATAACAAGCTCACAGAGTTTGAGTTATGCCATACAAATTGAATTTAGAATCACATTAAAATTAATAGAGTTCTATATTTTCTACTTTTAGCAAATTTTGATGTTTGAAATATAATTTTGTTTTATGTAAAAAAAATCCACAGAAATATTTCCTGGTGTGATTATAAGTATAAACAGATAGACAAAAAAGCTATTTGTGGTAGTGTTTTCTCATTTCATTGTCTATTCTGTAACAGCAAAGTACTAGTTATTTCATCAAAAATAAGTCCTGGTGGATATATTTCAAAGTTTAGCAACCAATATTTGGGAATTTTAGAACATTTTGAAAAATTAGGGTTAAATATTGGGTTAAAATCAGGACAAAAGGAAGAAAATGGGGAGAGGCAGAGGAAATCAGTTTAAATTGAGGAATGCTCTAAATAATTGATTTGTGTTTATTTATTTTATAGATACAGAGGCAATGTTGTCCTAGTATGTTGATTTCTGGGACTGGAATCAAGACCTGGATACAAATCCTTTCTCTAACAGTGACTCATTGTGTGACCCTGGACAAATCATTTAATCTCTGTGTATTTCTGGCAGCTTCCTAAGATTTATCTACCAAGTCCTAGAGGCATTGCAATCTGTGTTGGCATAGAGAATTCTCAGATCAGTGGCTCCCTATGCTGCTGATAAAAACCACTGATCCGTCACCTATTATTTAGATGCTGAGGATTCATAGACATGCTTAGATGGTTTTTATAGACATGTTTTGTATCACACCAAGAAAAGCTTTACTTACCAGAATCATTCCTCTAGAGCATCTTACAATTGTTCATAAAGATTACCAGGAACAGAGATTTTAAAAATAAAATTCAACTTTGTTATTCTTAACTTTAAAAAATGAATTTTTCATGTAGTAGCCTCTTTAGGGCATGGAAAGAATAAATTTTCCCCTTGATTCCTGAAATATTAGGGTATCCATGACAGAAAGTGTTAGATAGGACAATTCCTTTACTTGGTAGTGAAATGCACAAAGCACCCCAATATAACCTGGGCGAAGACTCCACAATGTAGTTGAAGAAAATCCTTAATATAGCCCTTGGATTTCTGGTTGGGACCTCAGGGGAAGATCTCTAGCAAGTTCTAATATATTCTGTGGACCCACACTCCTAATTTTATGAGTGCTCATGAGCACCCACTAGTGTAATTACTTTTAACAGTCAGCCAGGAATACTAATAGTAGCTACAAAAGATTCTCCCAATAATTCTCCCATAAAGCTCTCTCCATTGATTTAACTTTCTGCCTTTCTGCCCCCTCTATTTCTACTGGGTTTTGGGACTCTGATGAATAAGGACCATTGCTCCCAGATTCCGTGACTGTTGGAGAAAAAAGGAGAGAGAACTTCCTCCCCTGTCCCAATTCCATTCTCCTTTAGAGGAGTCACATTCCACAAAGCTTTTTCTTGCTATCACTGACAGGACTTCCTCTCCAGGGTTAGCAAACAGCTTTTTAAAGGCTGCTGTAACCATGTTCAGACTTCTATCAACCAATGGCAACCTGTCCTTCCAATTCCATCATGAAAATTTCTTCTGACTTTATTAAGAGATAATGGCATAGGCATGTCTTTGTCCTGTGTTTGCATATTAACATCTCATTACTTTTATTATCTTCCTCTTTTTTTTTTCTGTGATTAGATCAATTGGTCTGGGGAAGGAGTTGGAAACCAATTCTCTCCTATATTAAAAATTAATTTTGAATTATTATAAATAATAATTATTATTTATGTGTGCTAATTATTATGAATGATTCTAGCAGAGCAAATAATCTTCTCGATTTTATATGCCAATTTAATACACATTGATAATTTATAAGGAATTGTGGTTCATGTAAGGTCACATAGCTATTTTAAGTGTGTTATCAATCAGTGTTTCATACATATAGAGGAGGAAGAATCCTCTAAGATCCAACCCCTTCATTTTATAGATCAGAAAAAGTCTGCATTCAGAAGTTAAGTGTATTGCCTAAAATCACAGAGTCACTAACAATTTGTCTGAGGCAGGATTTGAAATCTGGTCTTCCAGGAATCAAACCCATAAATATATACAGGTATACAAATATACTCAGAGAAGAAAATCTTAGGCACAAATGAGATAATAATTTATTTATTCCTAAAATATGTTTTCACTGAATGTTGTTATTGTGTGTGTGTTCAGGTGTGCCTCTATTCACTGTATCACTACTTGTCTCAACAATAAACTTTTTAAAAAGAGTTATTTTATTATTATTTTTTAAAATTTGGAACAACGGCCTTTTATTGCTGTTTCCACAGTGCTTTATATTCAACAGCTCCAGGGTGAAAAATAAGAATATTGGCAAGTAATTTTTACGTGGATAGTTGCTTTAGTAGAGAATCTATGAAGATTTTTGCAGCAAAGTAGGGTCTTTTTGAAGGCACAATTCTGTAGAGTCCAGTTCTTCTATAACTTGATTTAAATTGAAGATATCCCCTTCTCCTGTTAGAATTTCAAAAGAAGTTTATTGGTATAAAAACATCTAAAACAGAATTTCTAAATAAGGTGTAGTCAAGGATAATAGGATTAAGGACTAACTCTGGACTTTTTAAGATAATTTATGTAGACAGAGTACCATATTTATAGAAAGTCATCTGCATATATATATGTACCTGGAGTCACTCATTAATCCCTCTCTAGGAAAGAATGCTGTTTCCCATAAAAATTCCCAGCATACTCATTAACCTAGTAGCAAGGGGTTCTTCCCCCCTGCCTCCCATTAATATCTTATTAAATGTTCCACATGTTTGTTTAGCTCTTTTCATATTATTCTTCAATTTTAATGGTTTGTTTCCTTTCTTTGTATTTTTCTTATTAATAGTAACACCAATCTGCTTCACCTTCCTTTTCCTTTTTAATGAAATTTTGAAACATAATTTTCATTAGTATAGACATTTGGCAGTACATTCTTCTGTGTCTTTAAATTCACATTTTATTCTGCTGCTAAGTGACTATTTCTGTGTCAGTCCTAGTGGGATATTAACATAGTTCAATCTGAATGATTGGAGTGAGACTTTTGCATCAAAAATGATTTTAATTTCTGAGTTGTAACACAAAAATATTTGTCGAGATATTACTTAAAAAAATAAATATCTCAGATGAACTAGGCTGGGGGAATGGTGTCAATTAGCCAAAAACCAAAGGACTTTAATTATTACACTAATTTTAAAATGACATTTGGTAAAAATCCTAGTGCTGAACATTTCTTGAACTAGAAATTTCACTTTCATAAATAGGTCATGGCTATGAGAGTGGGTTGAAACTACAACTTTTAGGTTCACTGAGGAGATAGTGATTTATACTAGAAAGATAGAATAGGAAAGAATAAGAAAAGTACTTTTGTTATATGAGAGAGTACTATTGCTGTCTGTTTCTTTTCTTGTGAATTAGGTATATAGGATCATAGAATTTAGAATTAGAAAGGCAACCTGCTCATTTTATAAATGAGAAAAGTGAGACCTAAAGAGATTTATCCAAAATCATTTGGGTAGCTGAATTTGAACTTGGATCCTCTAATTAAAAATCTAGTATCCTTCTGGAGATATGGAGATCCACCATAACTATATAGTAAACTTAATACTGCAATTCTTTTCCTTTTTCCTAATTCTTCATGAATTAAGTGCTGATGAGATCAGTTTCTATATCCTCAGTATCAAAATCTCAGATTTTGACTATCCAGAATTTATGGTTAGCTCTTTTTTTCATGTTTCCTTTGAATTAATTATGTCAAGTAGTGCTGATAACTATTTCTCAACAATAAAGATAAACATATTTCTTATTGTTCCCACATGGGCCTGTCTCTAATCACATGATTAAAAATGGAATTTATATACATGCCAGTCTCAAGTATATCTCCCTATAAGATCAATAACTTCATGGAAAAAACTGCCAAAGATACATAGAGATTAAATGATTTGTTGGAGGTCCTACAGTTAGCAAACAACAAAGTTAAGAGTCACACACATTTCCCAACTCCAAATTCAAACATTTTCCCACTCTATCTTACCTACCTTTGCTTATAAAGCACGGTTAGTAAAGAGGTGATAACCCAAGCATAACTTCAGATAGAAGCAAAACATTTAACTCAAGATATCTATAGTTTCAAATAATAAATATCAAAGCAAAATTATTCCTGCTTTTGTTTTTCATTTCCCAGGTTCTAATGTGGTTAAATATGTACAGAGACACAAATAGACTCAGAGAATAAAATCTTAGACACAAATGAGACATTAATCCATGTATTTCTAAAAGCTATTTTCTCTGAGGACTCGGTCTCTGTCTTTGTTTCTCTGTCTCTGTCTTTATTTCTCTGTCTCTCTCTCAGTATATTTTATTCCATCATGACTTTTACATCGTGTTCATTTCTAGATATCCCTCATACTCATCCTCTTATATCAACACCCTTTCCTTTACAAGGAAAAAAAAAGGTAAAGCAAAACCAGTTAATGGAATAAGCACTTCTGACAGTGCAAGCAACATTCTACTTCTCTAATCTCTACTGAAAGGAAGGGGATGTATTTCTTGATCTTTTTCCAGCTCTCCAGGAGTAGTCATTATGATTACTCAGCATTTAGCAACATTATTTAGCATTTTCATTTACATTATCATAGTCTTTGATGCTTAGACTTTATTTGATCACCACATTGTTTCCAGTTCTTGTGGACCTTGAACATATTTATTTTGTACCTATGTATGTTTTGCTCTATAAATGTCTATTTTTAAAAAAATACATCTTTGATATCTTTTTAAATTGCCTAAATTTTCCCCATATCTGTCCTTTTGCTCTTCAAGATATCCATCCCTTATAAAAGTTTTTTTAAGGAAAAAAAGGGAGGGGGGGAAATAAACAAAATTGATCAACACATCATATATATATATATATATATATGTATATACACATATATACATATACATACAAATATATGTTTCCAAAAATCTTCCAAATAATCTTATGGTTTTCTGTTTTAAGGATTGACTAAGTTTGTATATTTTTCAATAGATGTGTGTGTAACATAGACTGCAGTGGATACAGTTTTAATCCTGTATGTGCTTCTGATGGGAGTTCCTACAACAACCCATGCTTTGTTAGAGAAGCATCATGTGTGAAACAGGAACAGATTGATATAAGACATCTTGGACATTGCACAGGTAAATTTTTATTTCATTTTTCTACCAAAGTTTCTAAATAATACAGCTTTTTAATTCTATGTGAAAAGTTGAATAGTTTCCAAGAAAGGAAATAGAAACTTTTAATTAGTATACCACTTTTTTATAGGAATCAGAATTTTAATTCATGGAAATTTCTTTGTATTCTTATGGCTTTGTTATACTTTATAGTGTTTATTCACTTGCTTGTCAAGAGATGAAATATTGCTCCTTGCTCATTTATTTATTCAGTAGACTCTAATTGTTAGACAATTTAGAGTTCTGAAAATTCTAGCTCTGCCTTCCTTCATTATGCAACTCAGATGCCACATACTTTGTGAAGGCTTCCCTAATCCCTGCTGCAGAAGATTTCTTCTCCTTCCTCCAGTTTTCCTATGATACTTTGTTTAGTTCTCTCCTTTGTCTTTATCACTTTTATTTATTTTATTACTTTTATTACTTTTATCTGTATACTCATGATCCTTACTCCCCCACCATGTTATCGATTATAAATTCCTTTAAGAGAATTGTTTCATTTTTAACCTTTGTAATTCCTAGCATAGTTCTTTCACACCACAGGCATCTAATTAATAACCATTTGTTAAATTAGTCAATGTAGTTTTGCATTTTTGTCTTAGAATCACAGATCCTGGAGTTGGAGAGTATCTTAGAAATCATCTAGGGTAACTCCCTCATTTTACAGATGAGGGAACTGAGACCCAGGGAGGAGCCGTGACTACTCGAGGATGTCATTACTCCTATTGCTTTATTACATTATCATCATAGATGTTGTTGTGGATCCAGAGGCTGGAATGTATTATTAAGAAAAACATATCATTCTGAGTTTAAAATGTAAAGGAATTCTGTTTCCTTCTTTTGAAAATCAATTTCTTTTTAAAACATCCTTGTATTTTGCCTTTATCTACATACCTTGAACCTTTACAAAGACACATTCATTTTTTTCCTCTGCTTTTTGAATAAGTTGTTTTGAAATATTTCATACTGACTAGAAGTTTTTGTAATCACTTTAATCCATGACCCTAAACATAGAGCTTTTCAAGACATTAATTAGAAGAATCTCAGCTGGATGGAGTTCAGTCCTAAATTGAGATCCAAAGAAATACCAGGATTCAATTTAGCTTGGAACCACAAATAGAAAAGCAGTTTGATTTTTTTTTTTTTGGTAGAGGGGGGAGGTTGTGAGGGAGAAGTCTTTATCAGGTGTTTTGGGATAGGATCCAGTGCACAAGCCAAGAGAATAATTAAGGTGAGAGAAACATGTGTTGTTCTCCCCATAATTGGAGGGCAACTAATGAGAGTTCTCTTCATTTTTTTCCATTTGTAAGTAAGTAAACAACAATGCTATTTGAACAACAAACTATTAAAACTGATTATCCTTAAACATAGTTTACTGATTTAATCAAATAAAACTCACATGAGTTAATCATGTAGATTTAATGACAGGATTAATTGTTATTGGGTGGCATGGTTGGAAAGTAACACCAAGGTCAACTCAACCCATGTGTAGCCAAGTAAATAATGTATTTTATAAGTATCTCCCTTCCCAACTAACCCTTTCAGGACAGCTGGATGGTATAGTGTTCAAAGTTCAAGTCAACCTCAGACATTTAATGTGTACTAGCTGTGTGAACCTAGGCAAGTAACTTAATCCCAATTGTCTCCCAAAAAAACCCCACAGCAAGCCAGAAACCTTTTCTATGTTGCCCAGCTTTAATTGTTACAGGATTTTCCCTTCTATCCCTTCTAAATCTATCTCTGTCTGACATTCATCAATCTTAGTCCTTCTCTCTCATACCAAAAAGTACAAACTTAGTCCCTTTTCCACTTAACAGAGCCTAAATTCAGTCATCATATCATTTTTCTTACACATAAAATCAAAAATTCTTTTTTATATCCAGCTACAATATACCTATTTTGACTATAGTACTATAGTATCCAAATTAACTTATAAAGGACAGTAAAAAAGAAACAAAAAAATTTACATGAAAACTTGTATATTTGAAAGGAACAGCAAGTAGAGCATAATAGATATGCAGTTTCATGTGCAATCATCTTTTTTTATTACACTATAATATGGAAATGTTGTTTTATTCCACAAATTAAAAATAAATTTTTTTTGAAAAATGTTGGAATTTTGGAAAATAGTTAACAGAATCAATACTAATGCAATACAACAAACATAAATGTTAAAAAAAACAAACCCTGAAATCTTGAGGATCCTCACCATGCTGGCCTTTATCCTCTGGCCACTTTCCAGCTTTTTAGTGTTTTTCCCCAAATATAGCATCTACAGATCTGATTACAGTCTTCTATATACATATGGCCTGATCAGGAAAGATGGAACAATACAAGATAATCACTTCCCTTGTTCTAGCTACTCTATAATTATTTTAAAATGTATTTATTTATTTAAAACATAGATGCAAAATAAGAAAAAACAAAATAGAAAAAGAAAGAAAGGCAGAAAAAGAAAAGAAATGTCATGTGGAAGAATATCAGGAAAGATTCAAAATGTGTGACAATAAATTTCTATTTCAACAAAGCATATATAATAATAGAAGACAGTATTTGTAATTATCTTTACTTCCTTATAAATTTTCTTTCATTCTCTGCTGTGTACTTTTTTACTTTATTCTTTCCCCCATTTTCTTTCCTCACCTCCCTCAAGCAGGTTACAATTAAGCACAGATATATTTATATTTATTCAACCATATCCTAATTCACCTGACTCTATTGTTAGCTACCTCTATCTTGTTTGTCAGTCAATCAATCAATAAGTATTTATTAAGTACCTATCACATGCCTCAGACAGCTAGGTGGCACAGTAGGTAAGAGTGCTGGGCTCATCTTTCTGGGCTCAAAACATTTACTAACTGCATGACCCTGGGCAAGTCACTTCGATATATTCGCCTTCATTTCTTCATCCATAAAATGAGCCAGAAAAGGAAACAGCAAATCATTCCTGTATCTTTGCCAAGAAAACCCCAATGAGTCACAAAGAATTAAATACAACTAAAACCACTAAACAACAGCTAAATATATGTGCCAGACACTGGGGACAAAAATACAAAGAATGAAAATAATTTATATTTTCTTTGTTTCTTTTCTCTCTTTCTTTTGGAGACAATTAGGATTAAATAGCTTGCTCGCGATCACACAGCTAGAAGTGTGATGAGTCTGAGGCTGCATTTGAACTCAGGTCCTCCTGACTCCAAGACTGATACTCTATTTCCTGTGCCATCTAGCTGCTCCTCTTTTTTCTCTTCCTTCCTTCCTTCCTTCCTTCCTTCCTTCCTTCCTTCCTTCCTTCCTTCCTTCCTTCCTTCCTTCCTTCCTTCCTTCCTTCCTTCCTTCCTTCCTTCCTTCCTTCCTTCCTTCCTTCCTTCCTTCCTTCCTTCCTTCCTTCCTTCCTTCCTTCTTTCCTTCCTTCCTTCCTTCCTTCCTTCCTTCCTTCCTTCCTTCCTTCCTTCCTTCCTTCCTTCCTTCCTTCCTTCCTTCCTTCCTTCCTTCCTTCCTTCCTTCCTTCCTTCCTTCCCTTTTTAAAAACAATTTCTATATTCTAAAATATGAACATTTATACAATATATAGATTTTTACTTTCTCTAGATCTATAGATATACATAGCTTATGTAAAGTATATACATAAAGTATACATGTATATATACAAAGTATCCATGTAAAATAACTGTATATAAAGTATATGTATATATATATATATATATATATATATATATATATATATACATACGAACATGGACATATTTGTAAATTTATACATACACATATATAGAATAAATATATAGAAGATGAATGCAAATAAATATCAGGTAGTTGAATTCAAAGTTAACAATATAAGGTAATTAGGAAGGTCATTAGTGGTTGAGGGGATCAGGAAATGCTTTTTAGAGAAAGCCAGACTTGAATTGTCATAAAAGAAGTGAGGTTATATGAGGGGGAGGGAAGGAGAAGAGTGCATTTCAGGCCTGATGATCAACATTACAAAGTCCCAGAGAGAGAAGGTCAGAATGCTATGTATGAGGAACAAAGAGAAGGCCAATTTGTTTGGATAACAGAGTTGGGAAGTGGGGTGCATAATGTATAATAATTTTGCAAAGATAGGTTGGAGCCAGGTTGTGAAAGACTTTAGAAGCTAAACAAAGGAATTTATGTTTTATCCTGGGGACAATGGAGAGCCACTAGAGTCTACTGATTAAAAGGATGAAATGATTACATCTTTGGCAGCTGTGTGGAGGATAAAATGTAGTGGGGAGAACCTTGAGGCAAGGGTAGAGCAGAAATCTAGTTGTAAGGAAAATATGGGCCTTATAATGCTATATAAATGCTAGTTATTTCCTAGAAGCAAGGCTGTGTAGTTCTCAGCATCCTTGGCTTCCTTAAGAGAAAAAGTTCTGAAGGCTTGATAAGTGAGATTGAGGAATAAATAAATTATATTAAATTAAATCTAAATTATCTCCATTATGACCCAATAGATCTGTACAGCAATTTTATTTTGGCAAAAACTACAAAGACCAGTCAAGCCAATGAAATTTTCCAAGAGAAAGGATGTATATTGGAATTGAGGGTAGGGATGGAGGTGAGGTATTTGGAGAGGAAAAAAAAAAAAAAAACACAAAACAGCATGAAGAGCCTGAATCTAACTCTAGAGCTAGGATTGTTTTTCTCTTCTAAATTTATAAAAATACTATAGTACTGATCTGCCTGATTCAGTGACAGGAATAGAACAACAACAGAAAAAAAAAAAACCTTTGGATTCAGTCTAGAATTGAATGTACTGAACCGCATAATCATGTTTTATGGTCATCAGTGAAATCTCCCAGCATGCCAGGGTATCAATTAGGACCCACTATTTACTATGTGTTAAAAAGATCCCTGTTGATTATCAAGACTAATCATTTGGGACACTAATAACCATGTAAATGTAATAAGATATTTTCTATTCCTCAGAGCCAAAGTGTTGTCACCTGTATTGGTACTCAACCCACTAATAAATAGCCAGGGAATCACCATTTGGATCAGTCCCAGCTAAGATTTTAAGAGTTTTATTTTTATTCCTACAGGAAAGAGGAGGGGGGGAATCATTGTAGGTAGCAGCAAAAGAACAATATATTCCCTCAGATACATTCCTCAATTCCCTATCAGGCCCCTACCCACCAATATATTTCATATATTTCATGTCAATGATTTTAGTCTGAATCAGGAAAGCTGGAATTAGGTAAATGTTATTGAAATAGAATAGGTAGACATTAATAAATATTAATAAAATTAATTAATTAAAAATTAATAAAGTCCTTGTAAACTGTAAGGTCCTTGAGGGCAGGGATTGTTTCATTTATTACTTTGAGTCCCAAAGACTAGTGTGATATTTAGGATCTCAATTCATTGAAATGTCTGTAAAGTTGTATTGATTCCAGGAAAGCCTTTGCTAAAGTCTTCGATGATATCTTTGTAGACAATGGTCAATGGATGATGATATATTTAGATGGATTTAGAACTGATTAATTTGATTAAAATTGTGTGTACAAATATATACATATTCCATACACATACACATATACACACACACTAGGTTATGCTAGGTGGCACAGTGGATAGAGCACTAGACTTAGAATCAGGAAGACTCATTTTCATGAGTTCAAATCATGAGTTCAAGCCTCAGACACTTAATTAGCTGTATGATTCTGGGCAAATCATTTAACCCTTTTAATCTCAGTTTCCTCAAATGAGCTGGAAAAGGAAATGGCAATCTATCCTTGTCAAGAAGACTCCAACTGAAGTTATGAAGTGTTCATTTCAATGTCTCAGCTTCTACATTTATAAAATAAAGAAGATATTTTAGATTCTCCTTAAGCTCTAATATTCTTGTAACCCTAGTTCAGTTTAACAAATACTTATTGAGTGTTTAGTATGTGCAAGACTATTCGATAAGCCAAAATTATACAATTCCTCAGATGATCTATGCTACTATGTTTAGACCCAGGCAGCTCATTTTAAGAAGATATTGACAACCTGAATTGTATAAAGAAATGGGCAACCAGCATGGTGAAAGGCCTTGAGATCATACCAAGTGATAGGGTAATGCAGTGGAAAAGTGCTAGATTTGAGCTCAGAGGAGCTGGATCCAAAATCCTGTCTGTCTTTTACAACTTGTATTACTCTGTGCCTAAAAATACATTTAAAAAAAATGATAAAAAGGCCCCTTCCAGTTCTAAATTCATGATTCTGTGATCTTAGGGGCAACTTGAACCTCTAACATTGGAGGGCCAATCATGTCTTCTAATGTCATTGTGCTGTACCTACCAGGCCTGGTCTCAATCTCTACCTAAATAGTGCTCAAGTAGATTCTATCCAGGTACTGCTCTGCTGAATGGTACTTGGCTGCTCTTAGTATTTGGCTCAGCTGAAATCTTTAGTTAGTGTTATCTCTTCCTCAAGAGAAGAGAAGTCACTGTCATGCTTTTTAAACTTAAAACCCACAGCCTTTTTCTTGCTAGAGCCCTTATAGAAAGAGCTTGAAATCCTTGCCTGGAACAAGCAAAAATTTCATTCCCTAGCTTCTCATTTCCTTAGCAAAAGATTCTCACAGGCTCATGTACCAAGAAATAATTTTTCTTTGGAATAAATACTGGGTACCTCTTATCTAGTTAATGCCTTCAGATTTAATATCTTCTTTGAGTTAAATTTCCTGATCACTGATATAGGGGATTTCATAAGGCAAGTGTGCCAGCTCATGGCAAGCATTCCATATATTTCCCAATTTTAATCTCTGAAGGCTAAATGATAAACCAGGTAAGTTATTTGCCCAATAACTACCAATCAACTCTGAAGTTGAGTTCCTCATATTTTGAACCTTGTGTGTCTCCCATGTAGATGAGTAAGAGAACTCAAGAGACAGGGTTCACCTGCTCAGCCACATTCCTGACTCTTTTATATACAGATAAAGTAGGAGATTTAGATAGCATCTTATGTATATGCTTTATTAAATAGGAACAAAATAAATAAAAGAGAAAGTTAAGAAATCCAGAAGTTAGAAGGAGGAAACATTTGGAGGAAAATCAGTGGAAGGAGAGACCAAAGTGACATTGTCATGGCAGTGTATTATAGACTGCCTCCCCAGAAAGAAGCACCAGATGAGGAGTTTGAGAAGTAGATCATAAGCCTGGCCATGCAAAAGAATGCAACAATGATGGAAGATTCCTTATCTGGACATTTTCTGGAGTCTTTCTGTCAAAAGCAGAACAGCTGATGATAAATTCTAAATTTGACTGAATGAAAATTTAATCCCCCCAAGCGGTAGAGGAGTCAATAAGGAGAAATCTTATTATAGATCAAATTTTCATCAATAAGGGGAGCTGGTAGATGGAGTGAACATGATGGAAACCTTGGCAATAAATGACCTCTCCAGATTTAAGAATTTGTGACAGAGGAGAAAAAAATCAGATAGCTTAAAAACTACCCTAGATTTTAAAAAACCATATTTAGAATAATTCAGAGAAGGAACAGGTAAAGAACCAATTGCTTAACATTATACAAGAGAATGTGACCTAAGATAGATGAGATGCTCTCAAGGATGAAATGCTCCAAACAATTCTTATGCAGAAGAAATGGGAGCTGTTTAGGAGATATGGATTTGCATGCATTGATCCACTTGGATTTTTAAAGGATGCATATATGGGAAATGAAAGCAAGAGCAAATAGATAATAGAGGATGACCTGAAAAGAGCTGTAGGACCCTGTCAGAATGGTGTTAATAGAGCTAAGGGTCAGACTTTATAGAGATAGTTTATGAATGCCAAAAACAATAGAAAGAGTTTTTGTTTAGTTGTATTGAGAGCAAAGAAAGGATGGGACTCTTAGGGTAGAAAGTAGACAATGAACAAAAACAACTCTTATTTGGTTATTTTTCCATTAGAAGAATGCCTTGGAAAAATAGAATCAAAATAGCCATTCAAACATCTAACCTGTAAAAATTGTGATAATGGTAAGAGAGCACCTAACTGGCTTCTATGAGTTCAAATCATGGATCATAGAACCTAAGATCATAGTTTGGGAGTTGGAAGGGACTTCAGAAATTATTTCAGGATGCCAAAAGAATTGGAACCAATGATTAATAACCTGTTAGTGGTCTCCTACTGCATGCTGGACATTTTTACCTGTGTATCTCCTAAGCATCACACATTGAACATTTGAAACAGTAAAGTTTTTTACTCCTTCAGACTTCCCCATTCCCATCAAGAAACTTCAGTCACTCTGGTTTGCAACTTAGAAGTCATTTTTAATTCTTCACTCTCCCTCTTCTACTCATTGCCAAGTCTTATTGATTCCACTTCCTTAGCATGCCCTCATTTCTGTCTTCTTTTTACTCATTAAATACATACATACACACACACACACACACACACACACACACACACACACACACACACTCTACACAATCACTTTAGGGCACACCTTCATCACCTTCCACCTGCATTATTGCAATAGCCCTCTAATTGGCCTTCTCCAAATCCAATCTCTCCTCTCCCAATGTATCTTCCATATCATTGCCAATTAATATTCTGAAAGCACAGGATTGAACAGGAAAGAATAGGAATGAATGCTTAAGAGCTTCCATGGCTCCTCAAGGTACATCCTACTTTGTTTGACATTTAAAACCCTTTGTTTAATTTTAATTTAATTTTCTTTTTTTTCCATCACATATAAACAACAAATTTCTAATATTCTTTAAAATTTTTTGAGTTCCAAATTCTCTCCTTCCCTTCCCTTCCTCCCAACCTTCCTTGAGAAGGCGAGCAATTTGATATAGATTATAGATGTGCAGTCATGTAAAACATTTCCATATAAAACCCTTTACAACCTGGCCTCAGCTCATTTATTCAAACTAATTTTACATTACTCTCCCTCATGTCAAACTGGTCTACTTTCTATTCTCCATATATGACATTCCATCTCTTCCCTTTTTTATGGGCTATTCCCCCATGCCTAGGATGCTATTTTTTCATTTCTTTCCCCTAGATATGTTAGCTCCTTTCAATATTCATTTCAGATTTTATTTGCTTCAAAAAGTCTTTCCTGACTGCCCTAGATGTTAGTGCCCTACCAAATCACTGTGTGCTTATTTTTCATATATCCAGTACTTATCAATGAACCTTTAATTCCTCCTCCTCCACCTCCCCCAGTACAATACAACCTCCTTGAGAACCTGTCCTTAACACAGTACCTAATACATATTATACAATTTGCTGGGGGATTATTGAATGATAAAGTAGATAGTAAATTCCTTGAGGACAGAAACTTTTTTTTACCTTTCTTTACCTTAATAGAGTGCCTGGCAAATAGCAACTTTTTGTTGTTTATTAATTGCTTATTAATAAATTTATTATTAATAATAAATTTAAAAATAAATGTTTATTGATTGAAGATTATCAGGATGGCTATGGGCCTGGAGACAGGAGGACTTATCTTCCTGAGTTCAAATTCTTGTCTCAGACACTTAGAAACTGTATGACTCTGAGCAAGTCATTTTACTCAGTTTTCTCATGATCTAGAGAAAGAAATGGCAAATCATTCTAATATCTTTTCTGAGAAAACCCCAAATGGGGTGATGAAGAATTGGACACAACTGAAAAATGACTGGACAACATTTGTTCAATTAATCCTCATATGGCATGATCTCTAGGATCATCTCAAATGCCAACTTCTGTAGGATGCTCTTCGTGGTCCCATCAACTGTATATGTCTTCTCCTTTCAGATTACCCATTAAGAACTTGATTTTGGGGGTTGCTATATTTTCAAGAAATAGTGGACCTTAGATGGGGCCGTAAACATGCCAAGGATGAAGCCTTTCCCTGAGCTGACATAATTTGTTGTTAACATCCCACACTGGTCTCCCCGTGTGTCCTTAGAAATCAAGGCAGACACTTGCCAATCTGCACTAGACTGGGAAACTGCAGCTGGGTCTCTTGTAGATAAGTAGATCATCCCATTTTCAAAAGTCTAGCAGTTCCTAAGGGAAAAGGATGCTGGTTTTGACATCATAACTATTCATGATTTCTCTTCTTTTGACACTCCCATTTGGGTGGAGATTTCTTTTTCTCCTCTTTTTTTTGTCACAATTTAATAAATATGAAAGCTTCTGTTTGGATTGTAATAATCTCTTTGTCCTGGCTTAGGGTTCACATGCATGTTCATTTCTCTTGTAATCTAGTTTTCACATAAGTTTTATGAAATTATAATGGACAGATCTTACTCCAATATATCTTTTATATACCTAATTAATTAAAGTTGTTTTCTCCATTAGAATCTACAATACTTGAAAGCAGACCTTTTCTCTCTCTCTTTTCTGTCTCTCTGTCTTTGTCTATCTCTCTGTTTCTGTCTCTCTTTTTCTCCCTCCCTCCCTCTTTTATTTCCCTTTCTTTATATTATAAAACCTTATCACTTTGCCTGGAACATAGTAAATGCCCAATAAATGTTCACCGATTCCTGCCATTTATTGTTGGATAGCCTCTGGCTTTGCTTCCAATACTGAGATTCTATAATGGGTAGAGGTTGGCTTAACTAAAATTAATTTGCATTAAACATACTTGGACTGAGCTACAGAAATAGCAAAGCTACTGGGTCAAATTCCATTAGACTTCATTGGGTGGTCAAAGAAATAGAAAATGGCAGTGTGGGGAGGAGTAATGAGAAAAAAATGAGAACCTTGCAAATAATGAGATTGACCATAATTGCAAAAGCTTTAATTTTGTCAAGAGAATTCTTCAAATATCAACACTAAAAATGATTAGAAAACCTTACAAATATTAATTTCTAAAAATTGTTTTATCTTACAGACACAGATGATACTAGTTTGTTGGGAAAGAAGGATGATGGATTACAGTATCGACCAGATGTGAAAGGTACTTTCACACTATTTTTCATTTATTGAAAGATAAGAAACTAGTTGTGGCTTCCTTGTGTGTTCTGTTTCCTGGCATCACTTCTACTCCCATTTTTGCTTTCTGAAACCGTCTCTCACAACCTAATCTTCAATCTGCTTTTTTTTTAGGTGATATTAAAGGGCATCTGTCTGCTTTAACAGTTTAGAGCCCTCCCATTCCCCTCCCCCCTTCTCCAATGATAGGGAGCTCTTCCAGGCTTATTAGCCCTGGGGTGATGCTAAAAAAAAAAAAAAATCAATTCTCTTTGTTCATGTACAGTACACAAGTGCTAGCTAGAATTAGCTTTCCTTTTTCTTATCATTGGTCTCTTTGGACCAACAGTCCAAACTGTTCCATCCTGTTTTTCTGAATAAGAAGAAAGGTCTTGGTAGCCAAAGAGAAGTCCAATTAGTAGATTAATTAGGCAAAACAATCACAAAAGTAATTCTGACTTGGCTCAAATTACTTAATAAAATTAAATTTTAAAATCTCCGGATCACTTCTGAGATACTAGAAATCTTCATGGTTAGCACAATTCTCCCATCAGTTTTCAAATGTAAACATGAAGAATCACACACAATGTTTTGGGGTTTTTTTTAAGTATAAAAATGTATTTTTATTTACATCTTAATTTTTTTTTTTTTTTTTGAGGCTGGAGTTAAGTGACTTGCCCAGGGTCACACAGCTAGGAGGTGTTCAGTGTCTGAGACCAGATTCAAACTTGGGTCCTCCTGAAATCAGGGCTGGTGCTCTATCCACTGCGCCACCTAGCTGCCCCATTTACATCTTAATTGACGAGGCTTTTAACTTTAACTTTTATTCTGGAGCAGGGGTGGTGTAGGGAATAGAGTATGGGACCTGAAGACTCATTCTCCTAACTTCAAATCTGACCTCAGATACTCAGACTGGTCAAGTCACTTAAGTTGCTCTTTGCCTCAGTTTCCTTATCTGTAAAATGAGCTGGAGTAGGAAATAGCAAGCCACTTTAGTATCTCTGCCAAACAAATAAACAAAAAACCAACCCAAACTGGGTCATAAAGGATCAGACACAACTGAAATGACCGAACAATAAAAACAATAACTGCAGCAACAACCCTCTTGCAGACATATAGATATTAGAAAATTTTAGGTGAGAAGTGTTAAAGCAGAAACTCAGCAAATGTTTAAATGGTTATTTGAATGTTTAGAGCTGTTAGAGAATAGAAGGGAAAAGGGGGGGAACAAGCATTTATAATGCCCCTAGTATGCTCCTAGTAAGCACTTTAGAAATTGATGCACAAGGGGGCAGCTAGGTGGTGCAGTGGATAGAGCACCAACCCTGAATTCAGGAGGACCCGAGTTCAAATTTGGTCTTAGACACTTAACACTTCCTAGCTGTGTGACCCTGGGCAAGTCACTTAACCCCAGCCTCAAAAAAAATTAAATTAAATTAAATTTAAAAAGAGAGAAATTGATGCACATATTAAAAATATGCAAAAGTAGTATAAGCAGTTATCTATGATTTGTAGGATTTAAATTTTTATTAACATATTCATGAGAAGTAAAATAACAAGAAAAAGCAACATGTGAATAAATGTCAAATAATTCTGGTTTTCTATCCTGGTTCCAATATTTAATAATAATGGTTAACTCCAGCAAATCACTTTTATAAAACAGAGTTGGGTTTAGATGATCTCTAAAGACCCTTCCAGCTCTAAATGTTATAATCTTTAATAGATTGTTTCATTTATGAGACAATTACTAGCTATGTGACCTTGAGCAAAACATAAGCTTATCAACTATGTCTGTCTCAATTTCCTGATCTGCAAAAGGGGGTTAACAATAACACTTTTCTGTCAGGGCTTTTGTGAGGGAAAAAAAGGGTTAATATTTGTACAATGCTTTGTAACCTCAGAGCATTATATAAATGTTATTATTATTATTTCTGAAAGTCAGGTATTGAATTTGTTTGAAAATGCCAATGATGGTAAATAAAAATGACAGTTACATAATTCTTCCTTTTTTATTTTTTATTTTTGCAAGGTAATTGGGGTTAAATGGCTTTCCCAGCCAGTAAGTGTAAGTAAGTGTCTAAGACCAGATTTGAAATCTGAGTCCTCCTGACTCCAGGGTTAATATTCTATTCACTGAGCCATTTAGCTGCCCTTATATAGTTCTTTATGTATAATATCCCATTTAAACCTTACAGTAGCCCCATGAAAAAGTTACTATTGCTACTGTTATCTCCGATTTAAAGACTAGGGATCTGACGTGGAAAGAACTGATGTGTTTGTGGTCAGATAAATAATAATTATTAGAATCAGGATTTCTAACTCCATATCCTCACTCCAGAGTTTCTAAATCTGACTCCATGTCCAACATTATCTGTTACTAGATGCTGCCTTTGTATGCTAAAAAAGACTGGATGGTTATCTATTATCCTTATCTTCTGATTTCAAACAGGCAGATTCTCTGCCTATTCTTGGCTAAATATAGTATAGAGAATAACTAGAACATTTGAAGTTTACCTCAGTCTACATTTCTTTGAAATACATACATCACACCTAGGAGAGCACTCCCTCTTCTCCCTCAACAATGATATACCACAAATTATGAGGATATATTCCTGGAGAATGTTTCCTAAATGCCTCAGATATCCTTAGGATGGATTTAATAAGGTCAAATTTGATAGTGTTACATGTAAAGATGTTTAAGTTTAATCCTTGGTTTCAAGAAGTTGACTTTATAAGTACAAGATAGAAGAGATAGGACTAGACAGCAGTTCATCCAAAAAAAAACTTATCTGGAGATTCTGGTGGTTTGTGTTAATAATATGCTAATGAATACTTAGGTTACATTGAGATACATAACTTCCAGTAATAAGGAGGTAATAATACTGATGTACCTTGCTTAGGTTAGAACACATTCTCAGGTGACATAAATCTTGGATAGACAGTTTTTAAACTGTATGGATATTTATATATTTGTGTTTTTATATGTATGTGTATATATATACAAACATATATATATATGTATATTTAATCAACAAAAATCCACATTATTTCCTACTATCCCAAATCCCTCTTTTAAAAGAGAATGAAAGTAAAGTAAAACCTCTATTATAAACATATATAGTCCTGAGTTTGAATCCAGTCTCAGATACGTACTAGCTGTGTGACCTTGGGCAAGTCATTTACCCTGTTTGCCTTAATCTACTAGAGAAGAAAATGGCAAACCACTGCAGTGTCTTTTCCAAGAAATCTCTATGGACAGTACGATCCCTGGGGTTATGAAGAGTCAGACATAACTGAATGCCTGAACAATAGCAACCACAAATAAAAGCAGCAAAAATATAACTAATAAACTTTTTAGAAAAGGAAAATAGTATGTTTATACACACACACACATACACATATGTTTATAGTCACACAAATTTCTCTATTGGCCCATGGCTAACAACAAATATCTCACTCTGTAATCTATGCCCTTCACCTCTCTTTCAGGAAGTGGGTTTCATCTTTAGTACTCTGGAGTCATCATTACAATGGTCAGAGTTTCTAATTCTTTTAAAGTATAAATTATTCTCCTTGTTCTGTTCATTTCATTTAGTATCAGAGCATATAAAATTTCCCAAATTTCTTTGAAACCATCTCTCTCCTTCATAATTTCTTAGCACATAATACTATTCCATCACATTTCTAGACCATAACTTGTTCGACATTTGGGATAGATAATTATTGTGGATGTGGTTTTTTTTTTTTTTTTTTTTTTTTTAAAGCAACAGTATAAACAGATTTTGAGCTCGAAGGGACTTTTGGAATCATCTAAGCTAAACCTTTTATCTTACAAATAAGAAAACTGAGAGCTAACAAAGTTAAGTGGATTTATCTATGTAATTCTTTAGCAAAAAAATAGGAACCATGTGTAGAAATTACAAGGAAGCAGACTTTGACTCAACCACAGAAAGAATTTTCTAATAATTAGACTTTCCCCCAAACAGAAGGTTTGAACTCTATTAAACTTTATCTTATTTTATTTTGTCCTCTGTTCTACCTTATCAAGATCTCTTTAGTGCCTGATTATATTCTCCAGAACATTAGTTATACTTCCTAGCTTTATGAAATCTTTAGGTATGCTAATCATGATATTTATGTCTTTATCCAAGTCATTTATAAAAACATTGACCTGAGAATGACTGGAGACAAAGTCCTGCAGCAGACCTCTAGAGATTTCTCTCCATATTGACATCAGTCAATTAATTAGCACTCTGAATTCAGTTATTCACTCTTTTCAGAATCTACCTAAATATCATATCGTCTGACATAAAGTATCAACTCTACTTATTTGATCTGACAAAATTTGGAGAAATTTTTAGGGGCCATAATTTATTTGTTTGAAAAAATGAAAAGGTTGGACAAAATGATCTTGTAAGGTATTTTCTAGCTCTGGTTTTCTGTGGATCTATGAGTTCTGAGTCTCAAACACAACATATTAATTTCTAATATTCTGAAATATGTGGGATTTATTGGCTAACAGCAATTGACCCATTGTTAACAAATAGAAGTAATCAAGCTTTTCTATCATCTGGTGACCTGTATTTTTTTTTGAAAGAATAATCAAAAGCCAAATTAGAAGCATATTGAAGCTATTCAAAGTTCAAAGAAAAATCTTATTTTCACCAGTCACACTAGCAGTTGATCAGTAGCTATCCCTATGCAAATTGATGGCATGATATCTGACTGTCATGTATAGTGCCTTGCTGATGAGGAAAATAATCATTGCCCATGCTGCCGTAAATAAAGCAGCAGGAATGGAAAATGATTGTAGCAGCTGTGTGTCTATAGGATTGATAGGAGGAGGTAAAAGAGAGACTGATGAAAAAAAAAAAAAAAAGGTTACAGACTATCCAGGTGTACAGTGGACAAGTCTTAATCAATGGATTTGGCAGTGGTGGTTGAGAAAGAACAGATGGAAATTCATAATGCCATATAAACAACAGCATGATTTGGCAGCTGCCCCAAGGAGAGCTATAGAAGCATAAAAAGTCTTAATCCATGGTAAGATTTGGACATCAAGCAATAGGAAGGATTTAAGAGGAAAAGAAAGGTTATTTTGTTTTGATTTTTTTTCAACCACATTATCAAGTTAGAGGGGTAGAAAAAGTCCTTATTGATCCAAGAATTCCTTACTACTGGGTATACATAACAAGTACAGAAAAGAGTGAAGTGAATGACACTGTATATGCTAAAATATTCACAGCAGCACATTTTGTGGTAGCAAAACACTGGAAACAAAATGAATACTCATTGACTGAACAAAATGTGATCTATAAGATCATTGATCTAAGCTAAAAGGGACCCAAGAGGTCATTGTTTCCAACCTCCTCGTTTTATATTTGAAGAAACTGAGAGCTGGAGAGCTGAAAGTGTCTTGCCTGGTATCACACAAATAATGAGAAACAGAGGCAGAATTTGAACCCAAGTCCAATCGCAAAGACAATACTTTTTCTACTGTTATGCTGCTTCCCTAAGAAATGCAGCTCTGAGGAATATAGAGAAGCATGGAAAATGTTGTGTGAGTTAAAGCAGTATGACATAAGCAGAACTAAAAGAACAATATCCACAAAGGCCACAAAAATGTAAATTAAAAGAATATGGAAAAGTAGCTGAAGTCTGATTAATTGTAATTACTAATCTTGGTCCCATAAAATTGATAATGAAATATATCTCCCTCCTCTTGGCAGAAAGATGGGGGACTTTGGGATACAAAACATGGCATAGGCTATCAGGCCCAGTTATTTTGTCTATTGGTTTAGCTTAACTATATATATATATATATATATATACATATATATATATATTTTTTTTTAACAAGGAAAATTTCAAGAGAGTAAGCAGAAAAAGCAAATAGATCAAAAAATGACTAGCACAAAAACAAAAGGCATGAGTAATACCTTTCCTTATTAAAATAAAGCTTTAACTTTAATGTCTTAGGAAATCATCTTTTTACTTCATATCATTTTTTTTTGTCTCAATGTAATGACTAGACAAATGAAAGATTGAATTAGCCAGTTTGCTCAATAGCCATTACCTTCTCTGCCATCTATCAATTGCAGAGGTAAACCTTCTAATTGAAAATTTTGGTTTATTTCTTTAGTAGAGGAATTTAGCACTTGATTTTCATATAGCAGTAGCTTATAATAGTCCCATGTTATAGAATTTCCAAAATAATTTGAATCCAAAGCTATTTTTTTCTAGTTATCATCGAAAATTCTTGGGGATAAAAATCTTTTTTTTTTTTTCTTACTTGCATTTTGATATTTAATGAATATGTTTATGTGGTTCTTTCAGATGCTAGTGATCAAAGAGAAGATATTTATATTGGAAACCACATACCTTGCCCTGAAAACTTCAATGGTTACTGCATACATGGAAAATGTGAATTCATTTATTCTACTCAAAAGGCTTCTTGTCGGTAAGTCAGAAAAAAGACAAATAGTACAATCTCTAGGTTAAGATTAGATAAGCTTTTTTTTTTTAAACAAAGATCATTTATTCAGAGAAAAAATCAATTGTGATTTATATATAAGTGAAAAGCTAATGTTTGGATTAGTTGCTTATAAAAATAAGCAATGAAAGACTTTCTTTACCTTAAAACAGAATTATATTAATATAGAGTGACTACATAGGAAAAACATAAAATTACTAAGAAGAGAAAACAAAACATTATTCTACTAGTAAGTTCAAGAAATAATTATATACTTCAGTTCTATTACAGCCTGTTAAGAAGGGGTGAAAGTATAGAAGAAAGAAAAGAAAAAGGGACTAAGAGAGACTCCAAGAGAAAACCAATGTTATTTGCTTGCATTTTGTTTTCTTTCTCAGTTTTCCTTCCTTCTTAATCTGATTTTTCTTGTGCAGCAGGATAACTGTATAAAAATGTATACATATATTGGATTTAATATGTATTTCAACATATTTAACATGTATTGGACTACCTGCCAGCTGGGGGGGGAGGGGAAATTTGGAACAAAAGGGTCAATGTTGGAAAAATTACCCACGCATATGCTTTGTAAATAAAAAGCTTTAATAATAATAAAAAAGAGAACCAAGAGAAAGGATAGAAGGAGACACCAAGGAAAGATTCACATCTCCCCTTTCCCAACACCCTGGTCTCCCCCATCTTACTCTGCCTCAGACAAACTTCCTCCCTACCTCCCTGTACTCAGATCTAGTTTTCTGCATCTATTCCTTTGCCCTTTATCTGTTGATGTAGAGTTGAAAGTTACTCTGACAAAACAGAAGCTCCTCGACTTGATATATATATATATATATATATATATATATATATATATATATATATATATATATATATATATATGTATATATATATATATATATATGTATATACACATATATATAAAACCTTCTACCACCTGATTTACTTCTGATTTTCCTATTTTATTTTGTATTTCTCTCTCTTTATCCAAATTGATGATCCCTGAATTAGACATTATATCATCCATTCAGAAGCCTTGGCATAGATTTTCCCTCTTGCATAGAATGCTCCCAAATCACTTCTGCCTTTTAGAATTCCTAGATCTCATCCAGATTTCCAGATTACCCAATAGGAAACCATTTCTGGGCTTTCTTTTGGAAGGCATTCTCTTATAAACTTTCTTCTTCTAGATTTCTTCTATATTTCCTCAGATACCCAGGGAGAAACTATTCCTGAGCTCTCCATTTGCCAATGCTCTCTTCCTCCTCAAATGATTTCCTATTTACTTATTTTCATGTTATATTCTCCCATGCACTCATTCTCTTATTTGTAAGTTGTAGCTTCCCTTTCTATCTCCAGTGCCTAGCCCAATGACCTTACATATACATATAGTAGGTACAGATGTACAGTAGTATAGGTGTTTGTTGAATTGAATCCTCTCTACTTAGCTCAACCTAGGAATTAGGCACAGCAACCAACTATCTGGGCCTGGATCAATTGCTCTCATATATACTAAATATTCTTATATATATATTTATATATACTAAAAATTCTCTTACAAGTGTGCTCACCACATTATTTGGTATGAATGGGTTCTCAATTATGTGTTGGTTTTTTTTTAAACTAATACAAAATTAGAAAAAAACAAAATAGAAAAAGAGAGAAAAGTAAAATTTTAAAGAGAAAAAAAAACATTGTCATGTGCCCAGCAGAACATCAAGGAGAATTCAAAATATGTAACAATCAACTTTTTTTCAAGAAAGCATACATAATAATAGAAGAAATTATATTCATAATATCCATCTTCTTTTGCTTCCTTATATGTTATTCTTTTATTCTCTGTTGTGCACTTTATTCTTTTTTTTTTCTCCTGTCATCCCTCTCACCTCCCCCAAGCAGGCTATATACATACATACATATATGTGTGTGTATATACATACATGTTTTCACACCCACACATATATATCTATATACACACATATACACAACTACATACATGCTTCTAAAACAATATTAATATGGCTGACATATAATGTAGATTTCTCTCTTGATTGAATCTTTAAATTTGATCTTGTCTGAGGTCAATGATTACTAGTTCATATTGGCTTTGTTTTTTGTTTTTCTAAAAGAGTGCTGCTTTTTTCACTAGAATTAAGCATTTCTGTCTGATTTAACCCAAATATCTCCATCTGATAATAAAAAAAAAATCAGTCAATCTCTAACCCTAACCCTAACTTTATCATCACATTTTAGAAGAAACCTCTTAAATGTACAGGTATGGTTAATCTTGATGACTTTTAGAAGACTAAACTTAGAGGAAAAAATATAAATTTCCTTTAAAACTTTACACAAGTAGAAAGAAGACATAAATCTCTTAAATGTATAAGAATTACAAGCATTGCAAAAGTAAAATTTGATTTGAAATGTAAGAAACTATAGATGGCGCTAAAAACAATAGAAAATTAGAAAACTCATTAATCAGACTGAAAAGCAGATTAAAATACAAATTTTAGTTGCTTAGCTGACATGATAAACCTAAATGCTTAATGAGGTTGTGATTTTTTTTTTACCCTCAACATAAAAACTGCAGTTTTTATGGATTAAAAATACAAAAAATAAAATAAAATAAAAAGAAATCTCAAAAGTTCTTGGGAAATGGCAGGTAAATGAATTTCAATATTTGCTCATTTTCCCTTCCCTGTGTCTTTTCTCCCATTACCTATAAATTAAAATTTTAAATTTAAAAGTTTAAATTTTAAAAAATTAAAACTCCCAAATATCTTATAAAATAGAAGCTGCCAATGGACTTCATTGACTCAGTGAGGCTGAGGACTCAGCAGCACAGCTCTGCCTCATTTAAATCCAATTTATGTGGCAAGTGAAGATCAAGCCCTTGTCATATCATGCTCCTCATCTAGAAAGAAAGATAAAAAATAACATGAACTTGGCTACTTTCTTCTACCCTTAGTTCAACAATCCAGTGGAAACTTCAGATTTGTATTTCTATCATCAACTTCTGTAAGGCGGATTACTCTAAATTCTTTAAGTAGTACTCTTCCTCTTCCTCCCTTGCCTTCTTTCCCTGCTCCCCACTTCCTCCCCCCCTCCCACCCACCCAAATCCCCTTGAAAAGCAAGTGACCAAACTACAAAAATTGCTTTTGGGGATATAAGACTGGGGCAGCTAGGTGGCAATAGAGTACTGGGCTTGACATCAGGAAAACCAACCTTCCTGAATTAAATGTGGCTTTTGACACTTACTAGCTAAGCAAGTCAATTCACCTCATTTCCCTCAATTTCCTCAATTGTAAAATGAGCTGGAGAAGAAAATGGCAAGTCACTCTAGTATCTTTGCCAAGAAAACTCCAGATGGGTCAGAAAGACACTACCGAACAAAAGCCACATATAAAACTGACCAATTAGAGGAATCTGGCCTGGGATTCAGAATTTCCCCCAACTTCCTTAGGTTCATGCCAGGTGCTCTAAATCTGGTATCTTTCTTCTTTCCTCTATGATACACTACTCTATAAATCATTGCCAGGCAGCTGTTTTAATTATGCAAGCAATGGTATCATCATTTTTCTTATCAGCAAATCTGCCCACCAGATAGGGGGCTAATGACCATCCATTTGCATGCTGGTAACTATTGATCCACTAGGAGTTTAATTTAGAATAAAACCTTTTATCTGTCAGCCCATCAATTGGAATCCCCTATTATCTGGCAAAAGAACAACACTTTAATAGCAGCTTGAGGCAAATGCAAACTCCTGACAGGTCTTCAGAGTCTTTCAAGAAAGATTAAATGAATCTTGGGCTAGTTAGTATATGGTATATTTTAGGAATTCTAATTTGAAATTTCATCATACAAATATGGTAAATCATTTAGAGCCTCCCATCCTGTAACTTTCTGAGGTAAAGTCCTGATGTAATAACAGGTTACAATTATAGAGCTCTTTAGATAGAGTTGTCTTAGTACTTCCTCAAAGAAACTCTTGTGAGCAAATCAGGGCCATCATTTTAAAGATAAAGAAATTGAAATTTAGGGAAGCTAAGTGACTGGGCCATGGCAATACAGCCCATGAAGCCGTGACTCAACTTATGTCTTCTGGCTTCAAATCTAGAGCCCTTTGTGAATTGTTTTAATAAAGAACCAAAATCACAAAGATGATTCCTTCTGAGAGGGCCACCGTTCACTTCTCCAGTTCCTCCTCAGTTGAAAACCCACCTTAATCTCCTGACCATTGTTCTCTTTGAAAGTATAGGGAAAAGGGAAGGAAGCATTCATGTTTAAACACCTACTGTGTGCCAGGCATTGTGCTCTTAACAGCCCACTGAGGAAGATGCTACTATTATTCCCATTTTACAGCTGTGAAAAATGAGATAGAGATTAAGTGATTTGCTCTAAATCATACAGCTAATGTGAGGTCAAATTTGTTCTCTTTCCTGAGGCATCTGGTGAAATATGTATTCAAAGACAATGGTCAGTCTCTCCCAGACCCTCAGAAGGTTATACCACAGTGGGTATATTTTCATCCTTTTGACTGAAGAGAAGGTTAAAAACTTTCCCTCCAGCATGGGCAGCTAGGCTGCTTTACACGTTTCTTGCATGGAAACTCAATTGTACTTTCTGCCTCCTGAGTCTTCAGTCTTTCTGGTTCTTTGGCCACCAGGAAAACTTCTTGTCACCACTTACCACTTCTACCCCTGTAACTCCCTGGTATTTGGGATTGGGAGTAAGTTTACCCATTATGCATTGGTACTAGATAGCAGCTGTTTAGCATGCTTTATAACCTAGTAGGTGAGCAAATCTAAGCAGCTCTAAGGAGTCATCCTTCATTGGTCAGTCTCTCCCTTACACAGAAAGAAAGGGTCACATTTGGAATAGGGCTGACAAGTCAAAAAAACACTGATAGAAACAATAAAGAAAGAGATTTTCTGCAGAGCAAGAAAACTGATTAGGAAAAGACTGATTACTCTTTGATTTGGTAATTAATCTTGTGGAAAGCCAACTATATTGCACAACGCAGGTGGTCATAGACCTGCAAATGATTCATTTTCATCTCTGTGGGAAAAAAAAAGGAAGACTACCGCAGAGCAGAATAACAAGGTAGGTCATGATTCAGTCAGAGACTTCATGTCCCCTCTAGCTAAGGATAAGACCTGGAAAGTATTAGAGGTAAAGTTAGTCTGGAATGCCTGGGATATTCCCTCAGTGGGATGAGGGTGGAAGGCAGGGAAGTACTGTTCACTCAGACAAAAAATGAGATCTTTCCAGGGATCTTTTAATGTTAAAGATGTAGCTAAAAGAAGACCAGGAGCCTTGGTCACAGTATTTAAGAAAGGAAATATAGGGAACAAGAAAGAAACCATAGCTTAAGAATTAAGATCTGGAGGCATCAGTTACAGTGTTCCTTGAGATATGGGCCCCAGTACTGCTGGTGGCTTATTTTTCATGCAATATATTTCATGGTATATGGCCTATTCTTAAGAGCAATTTCTGCCTTCATCCACTGAGACTTTTGTTGATTTACTCTATATTGCTATTAGTGGGACTGAAACACCTGCACCCCAGCTTTCACTCTAGTAGAGTAATAACAAGGATCCATACAATAAAACAAAATATGAAAAGTGCTATATGAGAAAAAAAATTTAAAATTCTATGGGAGTTTCAATATGAAATTCTCTTTTTAGTTTAATGATCTTTTAATGATCAAAACATTAAATAAAATTAATTGGTGTCTTATTTGATTTTAAAATATTTTTAAATGTTTCTTAAAATGCTTTTTAATTTTTTAAGTTAGAAAGTCCATAAAGTGAGCTTTTATAAAGTAGGGATGTGTATATCTATAATTCCAATTGACCCATCATTTTCATTGGAACATTTTGTTTGATTTTAAGATTTTTCCCTTACTGTGTTAACATCCCAATTCCCAAATTTTTTCCTGTTTCTTTTTTTTTTTTAATCGTGCTCTAAATGTAAATACCTTTCCCATATTTTGTTCTGCTTGTTTGGTGAATGCTTTTTTAGTTTCTCCTGCTTTTTTTTTCTTTTCATTTAGACCATTTTCTTCATTAAATTAAATAAGAAGCTATTATATATATATTTCCAACTGAAAAAAACCCATATAAATTTATGATTAAGTGCCATATATATGCTGCTTTGTTAACTATTGTTATACTATATGAAATCCTTTTGCTATTAGTTGATTACTGAGAATTAAAATTATGTTATTTTCATTACTCAAATAGAAATGGGGGACAAATGATCCATAGATTTGGATCATTGTAGGCCACATATTTGATTTAGTTTTAAAATGTAATATTATCTATTTTTTCTTGTATTTTTATTTATTTTATTAAATATTTCCCAATTACATTTTCATCTAGTGGAGGAGTTACACTCAACAGTGTTGTAGTCTGAATATAACTTACAGGCTAAGAGTTTAACACCCCCATTAGTGAATTTCTGCCATTTTGATCCATTATATTGATTTTTGGTCTCTATCTTACACTTTCACTGCTTTGATTTTGTGTTTAATTTTCCCCCATCAGCTCAAAGAGTAATAGAATGAGTCTATTAAAAAGGCTTAAATATTAAAATATTAGTTGTTTGTAATTTTTGAAACCTCATTTTTTCTTCTTTCAGATGTGAATCTGGTTATACTGGACAACACTGTGAAAAGACAGATTTTAGTATTCTCTATGTGGTTCCAAGTAGACAAAAACTTACCCATGTCCTTATCGCAGCCATCATTGGAGCTGTACAGATTGCCATTATTGTTGCAATTGTCATGTGCATTACAAGGTAGGTAATGATGTCAGAAACATTAATTTGATCTTAGGGGTTGATGACAGAAGGGGCACAATTCATTTCCTTCCTCCCTCTTTTTTTTCTCCATGCTACTTTTGATTTTAGTCCATTAGTTAAACCTCCTCACTCCCTGTCTTATACAAGTCATAGAATTTGTCCAATAAAATTGACTAGACCAATAAATGTTATAAACAGCCTGAGGTTCTTTCTTTCTTTTTCTTTTTTTAAAAATAATACCTTATTCCCCCATCCCCATCATGTTACACATAAAAATACTATTTAACTTTTTTTTTAAGTTTTACGTTTCAAATTCTATCTCTCCCTTCCTTATGTCCCCACTTCCTAAAAAGCCAAGGAATCTGATATAGGTTACAGTGTGTAAACATGTAAAACATTCCCATATTCATCATTTTTGTGGAAGAAAGCCCTAATGAAAGAAAGAAACAAACAAACAAGCAAAGAAACAACAAAAAAAAAGAACAAAAGGAATGAAGGAAGGAGGGAGAGAGGAGGGAGGCAAGGAAAGAGGGAGGAAGAATAAAGTTAGTATTTATAAAGTTCTTTGCAAATCTCAAAAAAGCACTTTTAATGTTATTTATTACTATTGTTGCTATTATTACTACTTTAGAAAGGACATGGAAAATCTAGACTATGTCCAGAGGAGGGAGAACAATCAGAATCTTGGTCAAGTCACAAGAGAATCTCATGTGTAGAAAATTTAGCAGGGATGTAATGTTTGTCTTCAAATATTTGAGAGGTTCTTCCTTGATCCCAGAAGTCAGGACTTAATAGAAGTTACAGAGAGACAAGAGTTGAATTTGATCACCAAACATTTCCAAGGAATTAAAGTTGATAAAAAAATGAATGGGAAATTGTAGATGGACTTAGTGTGGAAGCTGAATGTTATAAAGCAGATTCATGCTTCAGATATGGATTAGGATCTCTGAGGTCTCTTCCAGTTCTAATATTCTATAATTTTATCTTTTATCTAAAGAGGGGAAGGAAGATTCATGAGGAACAGGGGGAGGAAGAGAAAAGAAAAAAAAATAAGCATCTATATAGTTCCTACTCTGTGCCAGGCATTGTATTAATTTTTTTAAAAATATGAATATTATCTTGTTTGTTTCTCACAATAATCCTATCAGAGAAATGTTATTATTATCTCCATTTTATAGATGGGGAAAACTGAGGTCAAGTGACTTCCCAAAATCACACAGCTAGTATCTGAGATTGGATTTGAACTTTAAAATTGTATTTTAAAATTTAAAAAAATCTTGTATACATTGTGCCATCAGTTATCAATGTCCTGTGGAGCTAAATAAATGTATTTTGATGTTAATGTCAAAGTCAATTTAGCCTCTGGGCACCAGAATCTCATATTAGAAGTAAATGAAAATAATTGTTTTGGACCAGAACTTGTTTGAAGGTAAGCAGGGAGTTTTACCCAGGATTATGGAATAGTATTGGCTTCTGCATAGCATTGGACCTGAAAAGAGTCAAGACAAAATACATTTAAATTGGTTCTAGTTTTTTCCTAATGTAGATTATTTCTTTCCTTCCTCCCTGACTTTCCTTTTTTTTTTTTTTTTTTTTTTTTTGGTTTCATTTCATTAGTTAACACCTCCTAACTAATAATAGAATTAGCCTGTTGAATCAGAAGCCCAAGTAAGAAATGGAGGCAGGTTTTGATTGATTTGACCACTTCTTCTTGTGTGTTTTTTTCTGTTCTCATGAGAACAATGCTTCCCATTCTTTCTTCCTTTTTTAAAAAATAATTTTAGTCTCCGAATACAATCCTTCCTTTGCAACAACAACAACAAAATTCGGTTCTGCACATATATATATATTGTACCTAGGATATACTATGAGATATTGAATATGTATGGGAATGCCTGCCATCTAGGGGAGGGGTGGAGGGAAGGAGGGGAAAAACTTGAAACAGAAGGGAGTACAAGGGATATGTTGTAAAAAAAAATTCCTATGTATATGTACTGTCAAAGAAAATGTTATAATTATAAAAATTAATGAAAAAATAAAAATAAGTAAAAAAATTAAAATACAAAATAAAAATAATTTTAGTCAATAAAGAAATATTTATTAAGTGCCTACTATCTGCCAGGCATTATACTAAGCTCTGGACTTATGAAAAGAAGCCAAGATAGTTCCTGTCCTTCTTGTCAAAGATTAAGAAACATTTCCATCAAAAATATTTTAAAATAAACATGCTTTACCACCCTATTTCAACAGAGCCATATGGTTTTTAAAATGGAGAAATAATTGCTTATGCTCAACAAAATAGGCTGATTTATTACTGAAATAGAATGTTTCTATCATCTGAACCAGTGTTTCCCCACCTGCTGTGTGTGTGTGTGTGTGTGTGTGTGTGTGTGTGTGTGTGTGTGTGTATGTGTGTGTGTGTGTGTATGTGTGTGTGTATTTATAGGACAAGGAATATAAGGACAAGGACTATTTAGTTAAATCCTCCCCTCACCCCAGAAAACTCACCTGCATTCTATTGAGATTAATCTCTTTGTTTTATTTCTTATGTACATAAGCATGCTAAACTCTAATTTATTTCCTTCCAGATTGAACAGGGGATACAGGAAAAGGAGGAAACATTTTTATAGATCCTATGTGCCTGGCACTGTGCTAAATATTCTATAGAAATATTATCTCATTAGAGTCTCAAAATGACTGTATTGTTCCCATTTTTATAGTTGAAGAAACAGGGTAAATGATTTGTTCAGGGCCACAAAATATCTTAGGATGGATTTGAACTCAGGTTTTCCTAATTCCAGACTCAGTATACAGGCACAGTGATCTCTAGAATTTATTTCCTTCATGTTGAATAGGAAGTGGTGAAAAGTTTACTGAAAGCCAAGGGGTACAGAACCAAAAGAGGTTGTCAACTCCCAAACTAAACATTGTCAGAGGACATTAATCGTTCTTGCCATCCTCCTCATTCTTGTGCATTTGTGCTACAGTTCACAAGGTACTTTTGCAGTAAGAGGCAACTTGTGATTGGAGTTTGAGCACCCCAGGACTTATCTGTGACCTCATGACCTCAACAAGTCATTTCACCCCTCTCAAAGCTTCAGTTATCTATTCGGGGTGGGGGGGAACTGAACCAGTCATCTTTTAGTTCTTTTTTGGCTCTGACGTACCTGGGATTCCATTCCTCTCATCTGATTTCCACAAGTGGCTATAACACTGGTATTAATGCCTTATTTGTAGGGAGAGGGAAACTGAGGTTCCTTACTTACCAGTAACAGGACCCATATTGACGTTTCTTTTGACTCCAAGTCTGGGGCTATTTCTACATTTAACATTGTTTTTTAAAAAAAGAAGATAGGCTGATTTTAGAAAAGTATAGAAAGATTTGCATGAACTGATGCTAAGTGAAGTGAGCAGAACCAAGATAACATTGTATCCAATAATAACAAGATTATGTGATGGTCAGCTGTGATGGACTCAGCTCTTTTCAATAATGAAGTGATTCAAGGCAATTTCAATAGATTTGGATGGAAAATACCATCTGTATCCAGGGAAAAAATGTGGAAACTGAATATGGATCACAGCATAGTATTTTTACCTTTTTGTTGTTGTTGTTGTTGTTTGCTTGTTTTTTTGTTTTTTACTTTCTTGTGATTTTCCCCCTTTTGATCTGACTTTTTTTTTGTGTGTGCAGTATGATGAATATGAAAATATGTTTAGAAGTGTACATTTTTAACCTATATTGGATTGCTTTCTATCTTTGGGAGGGAGAGAAGAGAGAAAAAATTGTTTTTGCAAAGGTGGATGTTGAAAGCTATCCTTGTATGTATTTGGAAAAATAAAATACTATGGGGAAAAAAGAGAGAAACAGGGCAGCAATGTCCCTCAAATCTAGAAATAAGTCATCTAATAACTCCAACCATATAGGTGAACTAAGAATAACCAAAATAACAAAGAAAGAAGCAAATTGGGTTTTCTTTACTCTTTAGAAGAGACAGGTACCCTCAGCCCAAATGAGCGTGGGTAAAATCAGGTAGTGACATTATAATGTGGAACACAGTGCTAAAACAAGAAGTGACACATGATAGCAGGGAACAAAGATGAGGGAAAATGCTCTCCTTTAAGCATAGCAACATGAGAACTTAAGCATGCAAGGGACATGGGCTGGGCTAGAGCACACTGTACCCTAAGCATGCCTAAGAATCTGAGTGTAATGACAATGATTCCAATTTACATAACAATCTCAAGGATGTCACTCTACTACAATATAGCACAATAATAAATATTTATTTTAAATCAATTAATTTGTTCTTAGCCTTTATTCCAATTCTCTCTTTTCTTCTGGTCCTTCCCCCACCCATTGGGAAAGCAAGCAATATGATACCCAAATAATGGATATTTACAAAGAACATATGAGCTTTAACAGTCCTCTGGGTCAACACTCATTTTGCAGGAGAAAGAATTCACAACTATCAAGTGACTTGATCAATATCAATAAATGTCCAAGATGACTGAACTTCAGTTATCTAAATCAAATACTATTTCTACTTTTCTTTCCTTAGACATCAAGAAAAGGATAAATTATGTCCTGTATAGTCCATTTAATGAAATAATATAGTTGGAAATTATCTCTATTAAAAAAATGGAGTTCACAACAGTCATATAATTTGAATCTTTGAAGAGACTTCAGAAGTAACTGATGTTAATATAGTACTTAAAAGGTTTGAGCCTCACAATAATTCTACCATAGTGAATAGAAGTATTATTGACCCCATGTTACAAATTGTAAAACTGAGACTCCAATAGGTTAAAATTTTTTCATAAGTTACATAATCAGACAATATGAAAGGATAGATTCAGTTCAAGGTTATTCCTGATTCTAAGCCCAGTACTTTTTTTCCTTTTTTTTGGGAGGAGGGTGAGGCTATTGAGATTAAGTGATTTGCTCAAAATCTCACAGCTAGTGAGTGTTAAGTATCTGAGACTGGATCTGAACTCAGGTTCTCCTGACTTCAGGCCAGTGCTCTATTCACTATACCATCTAGCTGCCATTGTAATAGAATTTCAAGTCAATAATGTATAGCAACTGCACAATGAAGCTTTTTATATTTTCATGCTAATTTAGGAAAGGCTAATAATGTGAGAATTTGTTTTACTTGACTATTTATTGCAAAAGTTTTGATTTGTTTTTCTTTTTAATTATAAAAGCAGTATGAGGGAGAGAAAATATTGTTAACTTTAGAAAATAAAATTAATAAAAAACACAGATAATGGAATTTTAATCATCATTTCCAATTGATGTTGGATAATTGAGATATTTTTTATTTTTAGTTTTATTGGAAGGATGATCATTACCTAAGTAATGGAATCATGGAATCTTAATACTATATATTATAGATTAACTAGTCAAACTGAAGCCTGGAAAAAGAAACTGAATAAACTTGGATTACACAGGCAGAAATGGCTGAACTAGCATCTTAAGTCTTTTGATTCCAATTTTCATTGTTATAACATCTTCATTATTTTAAATTTCTCTCTGTCTGAGTTTTTAGGAAACAAAGATGATGTTCAGCAGTTCTATAAACAACTTCTGAAGAGGTTTCAATAATAACTAATTGATGTTTATACAGTATTTTAAGGTTTGAGTCTTATAATAATCCTGTGAAATAGTTAGCATAGGTATTATTGGTCCCATGTTACATATGACAAAATTGAGGCTCAGATGGGCTAAAGAACTTTTCTCAAGTCACAGAATTAATGTGTCAGAGAAAGATTTAGTTCAAACTTCTAAATCTAAGCCTGACACCTTACTCTTTTGACTTCATTACATTCCATTATTAATGTTTTCTCTATCTCTTTCTTAAATCTATAAAATAGGGGGCAGCTAGGTGGCGCAGTGGATAGAGCACCAGCCCTGAATTCAGGAGGACCCGAGTTCAAATTTAGCCTCAAACACTTAACACTTCCTAGCTGTGTGACCCTGGGCAAGTCACTTAACCCCAGCCTCAGAAAAAGAAAAAAAAATTTTTTTAAATCTATAAAATAACAAAACAATATTTAAATCTGGACTTGAGGTGAGGTGTGGTGTTTTTTACTTAATAGCATATTATTATTATTTTTCTAATTATATGTAAGAATAGTTTTCAACATTCATTATTGTAAGATTTTTGAGCTCCAATTTTTCTCCCTCCCTTTTCTCCTCCATCCCCAACACAGCAAGCAATCTAATATAATTTATACACATATAATCATTTAAAACATTTCCATGTTAGTCATGTTGTGAAAGAAAAATCAAACAAAAGGGAAAAACCACAAAAAAAACCCCAAACTCCCAAAAGGCAAAAATATATGTTTTGATCCATATTCAGTCTCCATATCTCTCTCTCTGCATGAAGATGGCATTTCCTGTCCCAAGAGGAGCTGCCTTTAAAAAAATATTACTAGTGCTTAGTACAGTGCCTGGCACATAGTGGGCACTTAATAAATGTTTATTGATAGATGGATTGATCTCTTCAACATCTCCATCTTTTTTTTCTCCCTCCTTCCCTCCCTCCCTCCCTTCCTTCCTTCCTTCCTTCCTTCCTTCCTTCCTTCCTTCCTTCCTTCCTTCCTTCCTTCCTTCCTTCCTTCCTTCTTTCCTTCCTTCCTTCCTTCCTTCCTTCCTTCCTTCCTTCCTTCTTTCCTTCCTTCCTTCCTTCCTTCCTTCCTTCCTTCCTTCTTTCCTTCCTTCCTTCCTTCTTTCCTTCCTTCCTTCCTTCCTTCCCTCCCTCTCTTCCTTTCTTCCTCCTTTCCTTTCTCTCTCCATCTCCCCTTCCCCCTCTCCCTCCCCTTCCCCCTCTCCTTCCTTCTCCCTCTCCTTCCTTCCTCCCTCTCTCCCTTCCTCTCTCCATCCATCCCTCCCTCCCTCCCTCTCTTTGATCTTTCTGGATTTGAAGAGCTGTTAGATAGGAGAAGGACTCAGTCTGTTTTGGCTGACTCCAAAAGGCACCCCTGATCTAAGGGAAAACTTCATGAAAATTAGATGTAATCAAAAATGGAATGTTCTGCTTGAGAGATAGTGGGCTTCCCTCTCTAGAAGTCTTTAATTAAAACCTAGTATTTTATTTTTCCAAATGAAGAAGGTTTTCCTTATGAAGAGCAGAAATCTGTCTTTCTGGGCTTCTAGTTGCTGCTCTGACTTCTCTCTTTTGGGGTCAGCCAAAACACTTAATCCCTCTCCTACCTGGTATCTCTTCAAATACAGAAAGAGAGAAGAGGTAGGGAGTGGGGAAAGGGGGGAGGAAGAAAGAGAGAGAAGAAAAGAAAAAAGAAAGAAAATAGATGATAGGTAGATAGATAATTGATAGATAAATAGATAATAGGTGATAGATAATAGTAAATGATAGCTAGCTAGCTAGATGATAGATGGATAAATGATAGACAGATAGATAAATCTTTCTATTTTTCATAGTTTTCTCTTCTCTGGATGAAATATCCTAATTCCTTCAACTCAATTCTTATGTGTCAGGATCTTGAGATCCTCACCATCCCAATCCTACTCCTGTGGATGCCCTTCAGTTGATTAGTGCCCTACCCAAAATGGGGTGAGAAGTGAGCATGGTCTCTAGATTTGATCAGAGGAGTAAATCAGAGTATGAAAGAAAGAGTACTGTTTTTGGCTTCAGAGGACTTCCCTAGGTTTAATCTGGAAGTTCATTTCAGCCCTGAGTTTCTTAAGTTCTTCTGATCTGTAGCATCTCCCTCTCAATGGTTGCTTTCCTTTTTAAGGAAGATGCCCAGGCTACCATTTCTTCCTCTTCAGACTATATTTCTGACAGTCTCCTATGTGCATAGTCTTTGCTTAATAAATCTTTGTTGACTTGTCTAAATTCTAACTCTTCTCTTTACATTTGTGTAAACTTGGGTGACTTAGTTGATCTTTTGGGCCTCTGTTTCCTCCACTGTAAAATAAAAGAATTGTACCAGATCAGAGATTTTTACCTGTAGGGCTGTAGATTTTTTGATAAATACATTTATCAAATATAACTTGTTTCCATTGTAATCTTATTTTATGCATTCTAAAATACTATTTTGAAACTCTCACCTTCTTGATTCTCCCTTTGATATTCCTTAGGATATTTTTTAGCCCTGTCTAAAATGTGGCCACAACTGACCACAATATTCCAAAAATTTAAAAAACAAACAAACAAAAACCCTAAAATGAAAAACCCAATGTTTTACAGGGAATACAAAAAGAAAATCATTAATCTGAGAAGGAGGCTTACCCAAACTGCCAAAAAAGATTCATGACACAGTAAATTTTAAAAATCCCCCATAATTAAAATCTCTTTCATCTTTAAATCTTATAACTGTATCAAAGCTGGAATTCAGAAAGCAAGCATGGGAAGAAGGTACAGAATTTGCTCTCTTTTTATATCTTTTGTATATGTATGTTTGTAAGTGAGGAAGGAGAAAGCATGGAAATTGTTCTGGCGTGCTCATCATAGAAGCTGAGAAACCAGAAATGCAATCCTAGTTACAAGCTCAGACATGCTAACAAGTGGAAAACTCCTGACCTTCCAATAGACTAAGGAGATGAAACTAGTTCCAGGAAAAGGAAGGAGACAGACCAAAAAGAACGAGGGCTGTCAGAATATCAGTCAGAATAGTAATGTGTACCTTCTTGTCCCCTACAATAAAAATGGTGCTATCCCCTTGAAATCTAGGAGCTGCTTTTTAATTTCTTGAGGATGGTGCTGCTTTCTCCACATGAATGTGGAACCACAAATGATTATCTCAATCTTCACAGACCACCTTAATTTACTTATATGAGCAAGCTTTCACCTACCTACCCACATATTACCTTTTAATTTTAAATAACATTTTATTTTTCCCCAGTTATGGATAAAGACAATTTTTAATACTTATTAAAAATTAGTTGCAGACTTTCTCCCTCCTTCCCTAAGACAGTAATTTGATATGTTATACATGCTCAATCATGCAAAACATTATCATATTAGTCACCACATATTGCTTTTAATGGCCTTGATACTCACCAAGTTAAACCTATATAGCTATTAGAAACCCCAGTGGAAAGTGTTCTCTTGTATACCAAATTTTCTTAGAGTCCTTTATTTAAATCTCTAATTTGTTCTCATCAAATTTCTCTTCCTTGTATTATAATCTTCTGTGAATATGAGAGGCAGTATGATGAAGAAATGGTTAGAACCGGGCTGGCTTAGAGTCAGGATAACTTGAGCTAAGTTCTGCTTCTAACACATACTAGCTATTTGACCTTGGTTAGTCACTTCTGACCATCCCTAGGTAGCTCTTTAAAAGGACTATAAATTACAAAAACATTTATTAATCTTTGTTAATTTCCCCACCTGGAGATCTCTATGCTAATTCGTTGTTGGTGGAATTGTAAAATGATCCAGCCATTTTGGAGAGAAATCTGGGATTATACCTAAAGATTTATTTTTTAAAATGTTTTTCTCTTTTTTAAAAAATAAAACTAAAATAAGAAAAAATTAGAAAAAGACAGGAAAGGAAAATTAAAAAACAAAACAAAACATTGTCATGTGCCCAGAAAAGAACTGGAAATTGCAAGGATGCCCATCAGTTGGGGGATGTTTAAATAAGCTGTGGTATATGATTGTGATGGAATACTTCTTGCTGTAATTAATGATGAGCTCAATGATCTTAGAAAAACATGGAAAGATTTGCACAAAATAATGAAGAGAAAAATGAGTAGAACCAAGAGAACATTGTATACAGGAATAGCAATACTGTTTTAAGAACAACTTGAAGCAAATAAGTTATTTTGATTATTATAAATAACCAAATTATAGATATATAGATATGTAAGATATATAAAGAAAGATGCTTTCTTTATATAGAGAAAGAACTGACAAATAGAAATATGCATAGAATGATTTTACATATATAGGATATATCTATATATATGTACTATAAATTATTGTTTATCATATATGTATACACATCTTTATATCCATATCTATGTGTACACATACATACACACACACCTATTTAATGATAGCTATCTCTACAGTGGGGGAAGAGGGAAGACAAAAAGAAATTTACTTAATTTTGTATATTTGAAAGGAATAGAAATCTAGGCATAGTACGTTTGCAGTTTCATAATCTTTTTACTGTACTATGATATAGCTGCTTTATTGCTTTAATAAGAATAATATTTAAAAATTAAATCCTAAATCTGATCAAAAAAATTTCTTTCCATGGCTATACTCTGGTCTCATCCCACTATGTTTCCTTGCATCAAACATTTAATACACCTTGTTTATTCCCTATAATTTGTACATAATTTGTATAATAGATGTCTTGGGTAATGGGTTTAGTGTCAGCTCCTTTTTTACATGTCATGTCCTATGAAAATCTGAGCATCTCCATCAGCTCTATTGTAGCATTTCTCCATGTTAGCAAGTATGGTGAATTTTGTCAGTGTTCCCTTTCTTTTTTAATTTTTAATTAAATTTGCAAGATTCCAGGTCCACATTCTTAACCTGCTAGGTAGGTAACCCTCTCTGGCCAACAACCTATCATTATTTATTTATTTTTTTGGAGCCAAAGTCTAGAAATAAAAATGATAATGACAAGAGTAACAGCATTTAAGATTTACAAAGCACTTCACATACATTATCTCACTTTATTCTCACAATGACCCTGAGTGATAAGTGCTATTAGTATCTACATTTTACAGTGGAGGAAACTGAAGCATCGGAATTTAAGTGACTTGCCTAGGGTCCCACGGTCAATAAATGCTAGAAGTAGGATTTGAACTCGGGTCTTTCTAACTTCAAGTCCTATCTGGTGTGTCACCTACCAAATCCTCTTTTTAGATACTATCTTTGTAAGCATCTTCTCACTTATGAATTCTGCCTTTCTCTTCTTAAGCTTCAGTGATGAAAAACATCACCTGTGCCCCTAAACTCTTTATTTCTCTGATCAAAACTTAACAATATTTAGCAATACTGGCAGTTAAACCCGCATTAGTCACCAGAAATAATAGTCATCCAGTTTGACAGGTCTGGGAAGGTTCCCTGATATCTCCTAGATACATGCCCCACAAAAAAAAAAAAAAAAAAAGCAGATCTCTCTGTTATCATCAAACAAATAGCTGTCAGTAACCCTGAGTAGGAACTCACCCACTACTGCTCTTACTCTTTTAACCCTTTTTTTTTCTTTTTTTTTTTTTCCCTGAGGCTGGGGTTAAGTGACTTGCCCAGGGTCACACAGTTAGGA
Organism: Sminthopsis crassicaudata; assembly: GCF_048593235.1. Lineage (NCBI taxonomy): Eukaryota > Metazoa > Chordata > Mammalia > Dasyuromorphia > Dasyuridae > Sminthopsis > Sminthopsis crassicaudata. The sequence goes on along the minus strand of NC_133617.1, from coordinate 530,620,751 downwards.
AGTGTTAAGTGTCTGAGACCAGATTCTCTTTTAACCTTTAATGGATTATGTTTTACCTGGTAGTACTGGAAAGTCAGTATCATCACTTCTAGGAGTTGTCGTCAAAGGTTTCAGCTCCCCCTAATGAGGAACCTCATATCTGTTACTTTTCTAAGTGTTCATTGTTTCTCCTCTACTAAATTCTTTTGCCCTCCAATGTCCTGACTCAAATAAGAATTGCCTTTTGCTTCTTTAAATCTTTTTTCTTCTTTGTTTTTAAGTGGGAAGCCTTCTTGGAACTCCTCAAACTCATTGATAATTATACAGTGAAGGGACAGTCCAGTCCAGGTTCTTCACTCTCTCTTCTATAAAAGAGACTAGTCTGGATTCCGAGCATAGATAACAGTTTTTTTGGTTCTGTCAGAAATATAGACCTTGTAAATTTCATGGTCTTTGCTATCTATTTTATTGAAAGCATGTGTAATTCAGTACTTATTATTTTTTCTGTTTTTAATTAACTTTTTTTTCAATGAAAAGAAAAAAAAAATTTCTCTTCTTTCAACTTTACTCACCCACTAGAAACAAAAGAAAAATAGATATACATAGTTAAGCAAGACAGATTCCCAAACGGCTTCTTCTTGCTAGTAGCTTCCCTAGAGAACTACTCTGAAAAAATGCTCTTCTTCATTTATTTTATGTAATAATAAACCTCAGTGAGGAAGTCTTCTCATATTGTGGGATTTGATGCAATTAGCAAAACCTTACCATCTATTAGGCATCCTTCTTCTGTTTGGCCCTTCTGAAGGACATTCTCTATGGTCATTGTAAGCATCTTTCTTGAGCATATAAGTATCCTTCAAAAGAATTATCCCCATGGTTGCATTTATCAAAATCAAATTAAAAAAAACCAAACAACTCAGCATATATGTATGAAGGTCTCTTTATTGGAAAAAATTTTGAAAGCCATGATTTGCTTTGAGTTGAATGCCTTTTTAATTTAAATTTTATTTTTATTTTCAGTTGCACATTGACTCCCTCCTACCACCCCCTTCATCCATTGAAAAAGCAAGAAATACAATTCTCATTATAAAGCCGTGCAGAACCTATTTAGTCATTATCCACATTCCAAAAAAAAAAAAAAAAAAAAAAAGAAAAGAAAAAATATATTCAATCTGTATTCCAGATCCATCAGTTCTCTTTCTGGAGGTGGATAACGTCAAGTGTTTTTCTGCAATCAACATACCTTTCAGGCAAATGTGCAACTCCAAAGATATGTTCAGATGCAGAGAATCATTAGTAAAACCTATTTGTTCCTTCCTCATATTTTCATTTTGGAGACACAGCATATTCTGAGAAAGATTTTATAAATATGAAAAGTAGGCATGTGAGTTTGTAAATGACATTCTCTCAGAATCCTTTTTTTGAGCATTAATGCTACCTGGGTTTTTCCTGTTCTTTTGATAGTTTTTCCTTCCTGAAATATCTTGAAAAATAATCCCTCAAGTATTTCAAGATCTGAACTTGAAATGGATCACCTTTTCAAAAATCACCAGAAGGAGGTCATTCAGGCTCTGATTAAAGCCCCCTAAGGAGGAGAGCCCATTTCTCACAGCAGTACTTCCCATTTTTGAATATCTCAAATTGTTAGAAAAAAAAATTTCCTAGATCAAAGATTCTTAACTTCTTTCATATCATGGTTCCTTTGGCACTCTGGTAAAATCTATGGATATCTTGTCAGAATAATATTTTAAATGCATGAATAAACTAACTATACTAAAATATTAAATTATTACAATATTAACAAAGCAAAAGACTTCCTTGATAACTATTTGGTCTGGTTTGGCTCCTCTTCCTACAAATATAATGTAACTGTATACAGTATAGAAGATAATGCAAATAAAATAGAAGCATGTTTTGGAGATCAGGAAACAAGGATATAAAAAAGCACTTAGAAGTCTGAATGGCAAAGGGAATTGTAAAAAAAAAAAAAAAGTTAAACAATGAGCAAAATTTCAGTGTGTGTCTTGAAGGATTCATGACAATGTGCCTCATTTCTGAACACACTGACCTGCATTTTCTGTAGATTATATAGATGCTCTTGGTTATCTCCAGTTTTGGCCATTCTGTATGCATTTTTTCCTTTTTCTCTGTCCCTGCCTCTCACTCATAAGCCCATTATTTATTGTTCTCCTAATTGTTAAACAATTCTGAATATTTTACAGTGTACCATGTTCCCTGTATTTCCACCCCCAATACAAATAGTCTTGTGCACAGACTCAAATGCTTGCTAAGGTTAGATTCTAGAGTTGGCAATTGATTTAACTTCAACTTTATTGCCATTAGAATTTACTTCTTCTGAGATTAGACATCTCCCAGGATGGCTGAAAGGGCCTTAATATAAGAGTGTTTAATTTTATTAAGAACATAAAATATCAGTGCTGGAAAGGACCTTGGAGATCATGTTCAACCCTCTTGTTTTACAGACTAAGAAACTAATATCCCTAGAAATCAAATGACTTGCCAGAAATACATAGTTATTAGTCTTTTCTGTGCGTTCCCTGTCATTGAAATCTTTCTGTCATGGCAGTCCAATCATTCCAATCAAAGACAGTGTAGTATGATTGAGAATATACTATAATAGTAATGAAAAGAATTTTATTCTTGTCCTTCTCAGCCTCTACTCTGCTGTGTGACTTTAGGCAAAATACCTAACCTCCCTTAACCTCATATTCTTTATCTAGAAAATAAGAATAGTAATATTTGTCTTGCATAGTAAATATATTTGTTGTATATGAAAACATCATGCAGATGCAAGACATTGGGAAGAAAGCCCTTGAAAACCTTAAAGTACTACTGGGGGATGTAAACAGCCCTCAAGAAATGGTTTATTTTTGTCTTTTTTTTAAAACATAAAACTAATTTCTCAATACAGGTTATCCTAAATTTTTAGGGCAGTTTTAATCCTTTCTACCCTATCCTTTCTAGTGGTGCACTGGATAGAGTGCCAGTTCTGAAGTTAGGAAGACATTTCCTGAGTTCAAATCCAGCTTCAAATACTTACTAGTTGTGTGATCCTGGGCAAACCATTAAGACCTATTTACCTCAGTTTCCTCATCTGTAAAAATGAACTGGAGAAGGAAACAGCAAACCACGCCAATATCTCTGCCAAGAAAACCCCAAAATGCATCACAAAAAGTCAGACAAGACAATTGAACAACCAAAATCCCAGTGATCTACATCACTATGTAAAGAAAAATGTGTTCTACCCCTCTGCTCCCAACCCTACTGAATGAATGGAATCTAGTGCTATACTGATACCCTCCCTTTTGAATGGCACATCCTTCCCTCCCCACACCATATATTGCTTTCTTTGTGTTTGAAATTACAGTATCTTGGAAAACTTTTATAATATGCTAAATGCAATAATTACTTTCTTTTTTTCTTTTTTTAAAAAACAAACAGAAAATGCCCTAAGAACAACAGAGGACGTCGGCAGAAGCAAAACCTAGGCCATTTTACATCGGACACATCATCCAGAATGGTTTAATTCGATGACTTTTATATGTACACCAACCATGTGACAAACATTTTATTATGTCTTTTTTTAAAGAATAGAAATATTTATTTCAGAGGCCTTATTTTTGGACATTTTTAGTGGAACACTGTTGGCTTGTATTTAGAAAAGCATCAACTCTAACAATTATGGAATTTCTGTTTTGTGTTTTTAAATACTGAATTTCTTTTTCTGTATCTGTAACACATGGTTATATGACTTGTACTTTACCCATGGAATGTAATATTTTTGCAAACCTTGATCATTTCTCAAATAATTATAGTCTCATACACACACAAACACACACAAGAATCAAGCATGAACTAAAGGTAAAAGATGTTTACAAATTACTTTTCATACAAAAAAATCCTAGAAGACACTGTGTTTAAATAGATATTTAAATGTTTTTGAGATTTAGTACATGATTTTTTTAGATACTGCTTATCGCATGAGTTGTGAAGCTGTATATGTGTGTAGCTGTAAAATATTTATAAAATGTTTGGATTGTAAACCAAGCACTATTCTCCTTGTGAAACATTTCTAACATTTGGAAAAGGTTCTTATGGTGCTGATGGAACAAATCCATAAAAAGTGGGCCTTGGTAGATTTAGTTATTGTGATCATTGACTTTAAAAGGCAACAGATTGGAATCAAGCCTACTTTTTTCATTAAGACCATTTTAATAGTCACTTTTTTAAAGAAAATATCTGTTTTAAACACAAAAAATTAATTAATTGTATTAGTGTTTGTGATTAAAATGCAAAAAAACCCCATAATTTACAGTGTTCTTGAAGAGACTATGCCAAGAGCTCAAAAAAAAAAAAAAAAAACCCTCTCTCCAAATTAGACTTCTGGTTATAGTTATATTAATAGATTGTTGATGTTTGGAAGATCTGAAATGTGAGTAGGATGTATTCAGCTGTTTAATATGTAGCTTAGACTTTTAAAAGTATGCATGTAGAATTTAATAATTTGTTGAAAATAAACAATTGATTTTAATATTTGGTTTGGAAAGCATGTTAAAATACAATGTTTTCACTTTATATGGCCTCTGTTTTAGTGTGTCTGTTACTTGTTTTAATATTATTTGGTTTGTAGGTTTTTAAAGTAGCAAAAGTTTTAGCTTTTAAATTTGTTTTCTTTTTAAAACAAAATTATTGTTTGAAATTATCCAAAGGAAAAGGAATCAATGAAATGGGAGTAATAATATTGACATAAAAATTTCTAGATTGCTTTTTTTTTTATGTGATAAATGAATGTCCTGGAATTCTAGTAACCTTCTTTTATATGTTTTCCTTTTCTAATGTTACTGTGGTCTTTGAGTCACTTGGTCTGTCAACAGACAATTTTAGAATATCCACTGTATGTGAAGTTTGGTGCCAGACTCGTTGAAGGGTTTCATATTGCAGAACAATTGCATATGGATATTTCTAGTTACAAATACTTGACCAACCTCCAGGGGTGGAGTTTCCTACCCTTTAAACCTCTATGTGGCTAGCTATCAAGCTAACTTCTTTGCTTTAAGTGCCAGAATTAATTGTAGGGTTAGTTACATTTCAGCCACTATATAGATAAATCAAAAAATAAAAAGAAGCAAAATGGATCATAACAAATCGACTGCCAATGCTGACGGAATCCATCAGAATCGGCTATCAAGTGCTTCAGTAGATGAAGACCAAGATGCAGCTTTGACAATTGTGACCGTCCTAGACAAAGTAGCTACAATAATAGACAGCGTCCAAGAAAGCCAGAAGAGAATAGAAGAGAGACATCGAACAATGGAAAATACAATCAAATCTGTCCAGATTGATATGTTGAAGCTTTCCCAGGCGCACAATAACACAGGATATATGGTAAACAAGCTGTTTGAGAAAACCCGAAAAGTCAGCGCCCATGTGAAAGAAATAAAAGCACGGGTGGAGAAACATAGCCTCAATGTGAAGAAGGTGGAAACCAAGCAAGAAGAAATGCTCAGAAAAAACAAATTTAGAGTGGTCATATTCCAGGTAATCTTATTCTCAGAATTATTTTCATTACTCTGAGTTTCTTCCAAACTTTCATTATCTAGAAATAATTTTCGAAAAAAAAAAAAAAGATGTCACTTTTTACATTATAGAGCTTAATAATAACATGAAATAGTGGAGGCTCTTTGGGTTAGGGAAGAGATTGTTTATATATATATATAAAGCCTGGATTCAATGAATGATTCTGTCACTTACTATTTACTGAATGACCTTGGACAAATTACTTAATGGTCATCAGTTTCTCTTCTATAAAATGAGGGGTCAAAATAAATGACCTCTAAGGTACCTTCTAACTTTTAAAATCTATGACACTGTAAAATGGATACTGGTTTCCAAAGGGGTTTCAGTACAAAATCCTTCTGACAGGAACCAACATGCTATTATTAGTACCCCAGGATTCTCAACCATTAAGTGTAAAATGAACTGTGGATCAGTCAAAGCTATTTCTTGCCTGTGAAATGCAATATGAGGCAGGTTTCTCAGTCCATTGGCCATACATGACAATCATTTCTGCTGCTTTTTACTTTTTACCTCATTAGGGATAGGCCAAAATAATAAAAATTCTATTTATATAGCCTTGAGATAAAGGATTTCTACTAATATTGAAAAAAATAGGCCATAGCAGGAAGAAGAGACATTAATATTCCTGGATTGAGGAATTGAAAAGAAACAAAGGTATAGTTGAGACAGTGCTGTACTTAAGTACAACAGGTAGTGGATTAAATCCTCACCCAAATGATTAATAACTGTGTGATCCTAGGCAAGTTACTTTCTCAGCCTCAGTTTCCTCATGTGGAAAAGGAAGGATTTAGACTGAATTAGGTCTCTTTTGGCTCTGAATATATGATCCTATGATTCTAGCCTATTTTTTGAAATATATTCTTTATTGAAGCAAGTGGGAAGCAGAATTATATAATTATTTAGCTGTCTTTGAAATCAGGAAAAAGTGAATTCAAATCCTGCTTTGGAAACATAACAGCTTTCCAATCACAGACAAATCAATTCACCTTTTAGCTTTAGGCAATTGTCTAAAATTCAGTCACAGAACTGCTGATCTGCATCAGCAGTATGGGGAGTTTTCACATGGGGAAGTTTCCCATATAGCTAGAGGTCTGACTCTCCCTCTCCACCATACCACCAGATAAGAGAAGTATTTGAGGCACTTTGTGCCTCACATTCTTGATCTTTAAAATGGGCAGCTGAGTTGGACTGTATAGACAGATGAATTATTGGGCGTCTGCCAAGTGCTCTAGGTGACTACACCGGAGGCAGGAGGTTATGGGCCACAAACAAAGACTTGAGACCCAACAAGTACTCCTAGAATTGTATTTTTAAGTACAACCTTTGGCAAGACCTTCTTAAAGTGATGCAACCACTGATGGGCAACATACCACCAGCACCATTATTCTATTTATAACCTTGAACAAATTAGGGATGGGCCTTCAGAGCTCCAACTAAGGCTGGTTTTTCTTATAGATTATTTGACTCTCATCTGAACTGATCAGTCATTGCTGTCAAATAAGTAGCTGGATAATTGCACTAAATTTCTCATGGGCATCCCTGCTTCAAGGTTCTTCCCACTCAGATCTATCTTCCATTTTGTTGTCAAAGTGATTTTCTAGATCTGGCCAGGTCACACAGACTTCTAGTCATTAAACTCCAGTGGCTCCCTATTATTATATCTCTTTAGTACTGAAAACTCATCACAAGCTGACCGCTTTCTGCCTTTTCAGCCTTCTTATATTTAATTTCTTTCTACATGCTCTACATTTCAACTTACTTGCTATTCCTTGCACATAGTGTTCGATGTTCCAGCTCTATTCCTTTTTTTCTGGGAGAGATGAAGAGAGGAAAGAAGAAAGGAAGGAAAGAAGGAGTAAAGCAGGCTCAGAAGGAAGGGAGGGGAAAAGAGAAAACAAGGAAAGGGAAGGAAGGAAGGAAAGAGGGAGAGAGGGAGGAAGGAAGAAGGAACTCCTTTCTCAAGGAAATAAAAGTGTAACCAAATCCACAATCTTTCAAATTCAATTCAACAAATTAGTAAGTACCTGCTATGTGCAATGTATTATACTGAGCATTGAGAGTTCAAATATTTAATAATAACATTAGGTGACTTTATAGAGAGAGATTTACCATATGCCATCATCACATTTGATTCTTACACCAGCCTTGATAAAAATAAAAATTAAAATGTAAGAGGGAAACGTTTAACAAAATAAACAAAAATACAATACAACATAATCTTATTATTATTTTAAATTTTCCTGAGGCAATTGGGGTTAAGTGACTTGCCCAGGGTCACAAAGCTAGGAAGTGTTAAGTGTCTAAGGTCAAATTTGAATTCAGGTCTTCCTGACTTCAGGGCTGGTACTCTATCCATTGTACCAACTAGCTGCCCCAACATGGATAATGTTAATTTGTGGTTAGATATTTTTTAAAATTTATTTTATTTTTAATTTATAAAATAAAATAATCATTTCTATAATAGTATAATAAAAAGATGGTGAAACTGAAAATCTATTATGAAAAACTTAATAATTAGACATTTTTCACATACAAAAACTGAGAAACGGGGAACGTATTCCAACTTGCCCAAGGACACATATATCTACATAGCAAATTCAGGATTCAAGTCCCAATCCTTGGACTCCAAATCTAATTCTTTTTTTTTTTTTCCCTATTACCCTATGCTGTCTCTTCAAATTAAACCTAGCTCCTGCTTTCAAGAAATACTATGTGTATATGTACATGCATACATGAGTGTGCACAGTTTGTGCAAGTTATATACACGTATACACATGTGTATCTGTGCATTAATTATGCATGTGTGTTCAGATGTACGTGTGTCCCACTTTACTTTTTCCCTCTCCCTTTCTTTCTTTCTATCCTTCCTTCCTCCTCTTCCTTTCTCTAAGAACAATGATTTCATCAGAGAGTCTTCCCTCTGCTGACATATATTAAAACTTCACACCTTAAGAAACCCTATCAAGAGTTGCTGTGGCCAAAAACTTTGTTGCTTACCAACAATCTCTTGCTGAGCCTCTTTGATCTTATTTATGCTGATATTCTGACTATAGACACAGGCCAGGACCATTTGCAAAGTCTTTCTAGCTTGGTAGGAATGGCCTTTGAGAAGGAAGGATCAACTGGATAAAGCTTTGGAATTTGAGTGTTTTTTCTTCTGCTAAGTTGTAAGATATTAAATACCATGGACCCCGTCCAGGCTCAACCTATCACTTATTTTTTCCCAGTTTTATATCTATCTCTTCTAGTAGGAAATGTATCTCTTTTAGTAGCCAACAGTTTTATAATTGAGTCCAAGGTCACATACTAAGCAACAGCCAAGATAAGATTTGAACACAGGTTCCCTAATTTCAAATCTGCCCCATTATACTATACTTACTGCCTACTCAGTGTAGCCTTAATCACTGAATGGGTGTTGTATCAGTCAAACTGAAACCTGTTAAGACAGCTTAAAAAGGCCAATTTTTCCCATTTCATCTCCAGTCATCTTGATGTATGTCTGGCCACTGGACGCAGAAGTCTCTGGAAGGGAAAATGCAGCAGGTGACTTTGCCCAGACCTTTCTAACTTAAATCCAATTCACTTGAATGTCATGGCATCACCTCCCTAATATCATGATCATCTTCAAAATGAAGGTTAAACAAGTTAAATACTAGAAAAAGACCGAGATTTTGCAGAAGTAATATTGTACTCTCCCCTTTAACTTCCAGCAACATATAAAATCAAACCTGGAAGGGACCTTAGAAATCACAAGGTTCAATCCCCTAATCAAGTAGATAAGAAAACTAAGATCCAGACACATGTCATGATTTACTCAAGATTGCATGATAAGCAAAGGTGACAAATACCTACTTCTCTTGAATCTTATCCTACTTCTATTCCTGTGTTATTTTTATTGTTCATTTGTTTCAATGATGACTATCCAATTTTTATTTGCTTCCCTCCCTCCCTCCCTCCCTTCCTTCCTTCCTTCCTTCCTTCCTTCCTTCCTTCCTTCCTTCCTTCCTTCCTTTCCTTCCTTCCTTCCTTTCCTTCCTTCCTTTCCTTCCTTCCTTCCTTTCCTTCCTTCCTTCCTTTCCTTCCTTCCTTCCTTCCTTCCTTTCCTTCCTTCCTTCCTTCCTTCCTTCCTTTCCTTCCTTCCTTTCCTTCCTTCCTTCCTTTCCTTCCTTCCTTCCTTTCCTTCCTTCCTTCCTTCCTTCCTTTCCTTCCTTCCTTCCTTCCTTCCTTCCTTCCTTCCTTCCTTCCTTCCTTCCTTCCTTCCTTCCTTCCTTCCTTCCTTCCTTCCTTCCTTCCTTCCCTTCCTTCCTTCCTTCCCTTCCTTCCTTCCTTTCCTTCCTTCCTTCCTTTCCTTCCTTCCTTCCTTTCCTTCCTTCCTTCCTTTCCTTCCTTCCTTCCTTCCTTTCCTTCCTTCCTTCCTTCCTTTCCTTCCTTCCTTTCCTTCCTTCCTTCCTTCCTTCCTTCCTTCCTTCCTTCCTTCCTTCCTTCCTTCCTTCCTTCCTTCCTTCCTTCCTTCCTTCCTTCCTTCCTTCCTTTCCTTCCTTCCTTCCTTTCCTTCTTTCCTTCCTTCCTTCCTTTCCTTCCTTCCTTCCTTCCTTCCTTTCCTTCCTTCCTTCCTTCCTTCCTTTCCTTCCTTCCTTCCTTCCTTCTTTCCTTCCACAATTGGGATTAAGTGACTTGCCCATAGACACACTGCTAGGAAATGTTAAATGTCCGAAGCCACATTTGAATCCAGATTCTCTGGGTCAGTGCACTATCCACTGCATTATCTAGCTGCTCCTTGAGGCTGGATATGAATTCATATTCTCTTGATTATGAGCCCAGTGATTTATCCACTGTACCACTTAGCTTTGAATTCTCATTTCTATTGCCTCTATTTCTACTAGATGCTAATTTCCTCCTGTTTGTGTCCATCCTTTTTGTCATTGGCATTTTACTGAACCCTGATGAACAAAGTAAATTTTCCAAATGTAATGGTGCTTTATTGAAAGACAAAAGTGTTTAAGAAGTGAAAATTTATAGCCAACCCAAAGCATAGCATAACTTCTGGTCTTCAATTTCTTAATTTGTAAAATTAGAGAGTTGGGGGTGAGCAGAGGTGTCAATCTCATGACCAGTGGGCCAAAAAGTGTCAGAGAAATTCTTGATTGGGGATGAACCAGAATGAAATGTAATTGGGTAATGTTAAACAAAATAAATAAAAATGCAATACAACAGAGAAAATATTAATTTGTGGTTTTCTAAGTCAATATATGGCCCTCAGGATTCTGTCTTTATCTGAGTTTGACTACAAGTTTTCTACCATCTCTTCCAGCTTTTCCCTCTATGATCCTATGAGTCAGAAGGGAATATGACAATCCCACGCTAGTCCACACTGGCATGTCAGTGCAGGCGGGGAAAGGGATGGGTTGGGAACATCAACAAATTCCCTAAAAGGATTGGGGCTCTGGGGAGACAGGTGGATCTAGATAAATGATTAGCTTTTCTAAATTCCTTGAATTTTTTGCCCCAATATCTATGTAGTTTTGACTTCTTGGTCTGAACCCTTCTTCTAGCAACTGGTTTTCCCATTCTCCTTAGCATGAACTATGCCTCAGGAAAGATATAATGCTTTGAACAATGTTATTTTCTCACATATTATGTGTGTGTACACACATATTTGTATGTATGTTAGGCATGGTGATATATGATATAATTCCATCACACCACTTTGTCAGGCATGTGATATTGTAAGCTAAATCTAAATTTGGCTTCAGCCAGTAGATTCAAAGTTTGTTTCTTTCTTTCTTTTTGTTTTTTTTTTTTTTGCTTTGTTTTGTTTTTTTAACTCACAGACTGTAAACTCATGAACTGTAAAATCTAATTTTTTAAAAGTGCTACTTTGATGTAGCAAGCACTGAACTTAGAGTCAGGAAAGTTTAGGTTCAAAAACAGCCTAAGACACTTAATAATTGGTGATCCTGGCCTTCACCTGCCTTCATTTGCTTATCTGTAAAACAGGGATAATAATTGGCACCTACTTCTAAGATTAATTGTGAGTATAAAATATATTTGTCAAGTACTTTGCAAACTCAAAGCCCCATATAAATCTATTATTACTATTTAATATTTTTTGTAAAATTGAAAGCTCAGCCATCAGATCAGAAATTCAAGAAAATGACTACATAGCTCAGGAAAAAATCCTAACAAATGCAGGACCACCAGTCTATAGTTCAGACTACCAGTTGTGTAAAATTCCAGGCAGGATTGAGCTAAAGCCAGGGAGGGAGGACTATCTTAGTTGAGGGAGCCTGCCCAAGCTTTTACCACACTTTCTCTCAGAGAATGTATGTTCTAAAGGGGAAATGTAATATATGCACATAAGTGGATGATACAAACATACCATAATAAACACAGTGTTATTTTAATAGAGGAAATAATAGCTGGGAGGATTAGGAAAGGCTTCACATAGGACATAATGTTTAAGCTGAACTTTAAAGGGGTCTCAGTGGCAGAGGGGGTTGAGAAAGGGGTTCACAGATCTGGGGGCATTCCAGAGTGAAGGGGCAGAGAGTGGAATAGAATGTTTTGGGTGAAAAACAGCAAAACAAATCTGGCTGTATAATGAGTTCCATTTCTGATTTTAGATAGTTGGTTCTAAAGAGGTCATTTCATCTTTTTGTCTTACCTATAAAATGGATGTAATAATATTTGAACTATTTGCCTTATGAAGTTATCATGAAGAAAGATATTTAAAGCTGAGAATGAGAATCCTCATAACTGGGAATGGTCAGTTTTATATCAAAATCTTGGGGGTATGGGGAAATATAACTCTGGTTTCTTTAACTGATGCAAAAAAAATGTGACCATCATCTATTACCTAATTTGATTTTTTTTAAAGAAAAATTCAGTATTTATTTTTATAGAAATCTCATTTTTTGCCAGCTAGAGTAAGACAAAGGGTAAACAAAAGCCAAAAAAAATGTAAAGGGAAATATGAATTTCATCCTCCTTGGCCTTCTTTATACTGGGTTCTTCCTAGAAACTCATTTTCTAGTTCCTATATCAGCATTCTTCATTTCTCTTTTGAAGATTCATTTTTTTTAAACTTTTTTTTTTCTGTTTAAATTTTATTTTATTTATTTCTTCCTCGTTCCTTGATATTGTCCAAAGGCAGATTATCTACACACACTCCTGCAGCAACTCTCTCACACACACATCACTTTAGATTTTGATGAGTCTAATGAAGCAGAGTGGTTGAGTGAGAAAAGCATTAGTTTAGAGCATGAGGACTAGGAATCAAACTGCTTCTGGCACTGAGGAACTTTATATGAACATAGATCCATATCCTTTGGACTTCAGCTTTGTCATTTGTAATATTAAGGGATTATACTAAATTGGGTCTGCTGAAGAAAGACACACACAGAGACAGAGAATGACCAAGAGAGTCAGATGAAGACAAAGAAACAGAGACAAAGACAGAGACAAAGAGAGTCAGAAAGAGACAGTCGGAGAAGGCGATACAGAGAGACAAAGACAGAGAGACAAAGTAGCAACATAGAGAAAGATATTGATAGAGAAATACAAAGAGAAACACATAGAGAAACAGAGACAAGTGAGAAATGGAGAGATGGACTAAGAACACCCACCATGCTAAGGGGTGTGAATGTCTTTGGAGTACAAATGGAGTATTTAGCCTGTCCATTTGCTATTTCTCATATTCACTGCATAACCATCCCACTTTCTTTCCAGAACATACACTGCCTCAATGACATTTTTTATCCTCCTTCTTCTATGCAAGTCACTGTGGATAACATGACATGGACTATTTATAACTGCCATTTGTCTTTTCATTGCCACACACTTTCCCGCTCTGAACTGATGGGTAAATAAAGGAGAGTGAATGACAGAGACAGAGAAATAGAGACAGAAAAGGGGAAGAAGTGAGACCAGAGAGAGACAGAGAAAGACAGAGACAGAGAGAGAGTAGGAAAGTAGGGAATGGGTAGAGAGAGAAAAGGAAAGAAAGAAGAAAGAAGTCAGAAAAGAGAAACAAGGGATGATTAAGGGAAATCGAACAAAGCAAGCAAAGGGTGTTAATTAATACATGTTAAATTCAGTTATAGGGAATAGCATTTTAAAAGAGAATTCTGTATTAATAAGCTGTTTCTACTTCTCATAGTATTAGCCAATGCCTTTTTACAATGAATTCTCCACAATTAACAATTCTCACCTGAAGTACTCTCCTACTTCCTTATTTTAGAATGTAGGTGGCTCTGGGTTCTTGAAGGCTTTATCTTAAAATCTAAGTCATTTTATGACCAATAATATATGTTCTGTCATCTGAGGACCAGCCTCTATAGATTTTGGAAGATTCATCACCAGATTGGTAACTAGAGTGAATTTTATTTTCTTTCACAGCAACTTGCAAAGACCAAAGGCAAAGAGGATTTTAGATATAGATCCATATCTGTGAGGGAAGTGCTTACACAAATGAAATCATGGATCTTTGCAGTTCTAAGTGTTGGGCCTGACTTCTCAAACTCGCATTCAGAAATTGGGTCCCAATGGAATCAGAGATACTTTAATTAGATTTGAGGTAATCTGAGGCCACACTCCCAGCACTATAACCCCCAAGCTTCACTGACACATATTTGCTTTCAGTAGTCACCTAGAGGATAATTAGCTCAAAGCAAATATATTTATGGAATTAAATGAGATGTAATTGTAAGAACAATAGATATAAAATATTTCCCTCATAAACCTGGGAAAAATTCAGTCATTTCAGTCAGTTACAACTCTTCATGACCCCTTTTGGGGTATTCTTGGTAAAGATACTAGAGTGGTTTGTCATTTCCTTCTCTGGATTATTTTATAAATGAGGAAACTAGGCAAATAGAGTTAAAAGACTTATCTGGGGTTCTACAACTGGTAGGTATCTTAGGTCAGATTTGAATCAAGAAGATGAGTCTTTTTTACTTCAGGCCCAGAATTCTATCCACTGCACCATCTCACTGCCACACAAAGTGCTATTATTGATGGATAAAGTTGGCTAGGAGAAAGAGATCTCTCTCCATTTCTACACTCAGGAAGGGGTGCTGAGGAAAGACCAAAGTGTACCTGGGTTCTTCCTCCTCAGTTAACTCTCTTCTCAAATTTTGGAAATAACCCTGATTTCAGGGTTTTATAAAAGTCACCAGGACATACCTAATTTCCGAGACAATGGCTGACCATATAATTTTGAAAAATTGATTTAAGAACTTTTTCCTCTTTTTTTTAATACTTACTTTACAAAAGCAAAAGATACAAGTCTTCTATAAGGTGCAAATGATCAACTTCAAAATCTTTTCATCCCTTTGTTTCTGTTATCTATCCTTTATAATCTTCCAACTTTATCAAGTGGTTTAGGAGGATTCCTGAGGTTCTCTGATCAACCCCTTGCTAAGAATGATCTTGTATAACCAAAGCTTTTTTGGGTAATGTCCACTTGACAGTTATTTGGTCACATTCTATTTTTACACAGAGGGGAAAAGCTAAACTTTTCACGTTGGGATTTTTTGGGGTTTTGTTGCTGTCAGTTATTATTTTTTAACTCTTCTTTTCACTGATGGACTCAGAGTGCAAATTTTTTCCCCTTCCTTTATAATTTTACTTCCTCCTGACTCCTAAAGATAGTTAATGTGGAAATATGTCTTATATTATTTCATTTATATATATATATAATGGGTATCATATTTCTTGCATTCTCCTTGCATTGGAAGGAGGGAAAATTTGGATCTGAGAATAATACTTTTTTATTAAAGCTTTTTATTTTCAAAACATGCATGGATAATTTTTCACCACTGACCCTTGCAAAACCTTGTGTTCCAATTTTCCCCCTTTTCCCTCAACCTCTTCCCTGGATGGCAAGTAATACAATATATGTTAAACATGGTAAAATATTATATGTATGTATGGATGTATGTATATATATATATATATATATTTTTTAAAGAAAAGAAAGAAAAGCTTTTCTTCCTCCCTCAATTTCATACTCTTAAGTCAAAGCTCCCTATTGATAGGGCAGTCTGTGACTATAGCAGGTGTTAGGAGTGAGGAGGAGTTAAAAGGTATTTTGATCCCTCCCACGACCATTGATTCATCAGAGCAACAAGATTCCTACACATATTTCTTTTAACATGTATCATCCTGGTGCCTAATGCCAAGGAATTTTAAGTAACAAAAAACAACAAACATGTTAACAAAATAAGCAAAGCAGAAGAAGATAACTGGTTGCATGTTTGTTTTGCTTAACTATGTATTTTATTATTATTATTTTTACAAGGGACACTTTTTATTTGGGGTGGGAGACAGTTGGTGGGTAGCTGTAAGGATTAAAAAAAAAGCAGCAGAAGTAATTAGTGTCAATGACATATTTTAAACACACAGAAGTAAGCAGAAAGAAGTTCAAAGGGGACACTGATAAGTAGGGCAATTCTATTGTTATTGTGTTAAATTTAATACAGGCATATCTCAGAGATATTTCAGATTCACTTCCAGACCACCACAATAAAGTGAATATAACAATAAAGAGTCACTTGAATTTTTGGTTTCCCAGTGCATATAAAAGTTATATTTATACTATACTATAATCTATTAGAACAATGTATATTCTTTAATTAAAAATACTTTATTTCTAAAAGAAAAATGCTAACCATCATCTGAGCTTTCAGTGAATTGTAATCTTTTTGTTGGTGGAGAGTCTTGCTTTGATGTGGGGGTTGCTAATTGATCAGGTTGCTGATGATTGGTATGGCTGTGGCAATTTCTCAAAATAAGAAAGCAATGAAATTTGCCCCATCAGTTGATTCTTATAGCCCTTATAGCCTATTGTTGTGTCTCCAGGATAGGAAGTCTCAGGAAAGGGGAAGAAACAGAGAAGAAATCCAAGAGTGGAACAGTCAGAAAATAACATAACTTTTCCCTATTGAGTTCACCATCTTGTATGGGCATGGTTTGTGGAGTCTAAAAGCAATTAAAGTATTAGAAAGATCACTGATCACAAATCACCATGACAGATATGACAATAATGAAAAATTTGAAATAATGTTAAAATCACTAAAATGTGACATAGAGACATACTATAAGCACTTGCTGTTGGAAAACTGGTGGGTGCTGATAGACTTGCTGGATATGGGGTTGCCACAAACCTTTCATTTGTCTTTTTTTTTTTAAAGCAATATCTGTGAAGTACAAAAAGGCAAAGCATAATAAAATGAGGCATGCTTATACAAACTTTAAAAAAACTGGATGTAATTTATAATATAAGTTCATGGAGGAATTGCATATTTCATCATCCTTTCTGGTTTTTAAAAAAATATTGAAATAGCCATAGTTTTGATATTTTTTAAGTTCATAGGGAAAAGAAAATTAATATAAAATAAAAGAAATTGGTTGGCTCATTGGGTAAGCTTTTTTTTCCCCCTTGAAACTTTCTTTGGCTTTAATTTGTTAAACTTATTTAATAGGTACTTGAAATAGTATTATAGAGTTTTTTTAAGGAATTGTTACTTAGTTCTAGATTCTATACTTTTTAAAGTTTTATGTGATTTTAAAATATCTTTTATTTAGTATGAGATCTTAGATGACTTTCTTTAACACTTGTTTTTCATTGTTTGAAAGTCTTTTGTGTAATTAGCATTTGGTGGAAAGAAGTGAAGAAAAGAAATAGAAGCTTGGATCAACCTTCTCCTTTAATGAATAGCAACTTAGAAAGTGGTTTCAACCTAAAATAATTGTACTTCAATGGCAGGGGGGATGGTGGGAGGGGTTGGAGTGGGGGAGCATACAAATATAATTCTAGTCTGACATCCTTGTTTCAGGAGGAGAGCCTTATGCTTCTAATTGCCTTTGCATCTTCAGGAGTCTCCCTTGGAGAGGGATGGCAAGATTCCAAAGATATCTATCCATGTCTTCCCCCCCAAGTTACCTGGCTATCCATGTAGACATCACTGGTTGTCCCTTCATTCCTTTGAGTCTGTTTCCTCATCTGTATAATGGATCTAATAATATTTGCTCTTCCTATCTCACGGGGTTTTGTAAATCTTTAAATTATATAGAAATGTATACTATCATAATTTCCTTTCTTTCCTCTCCCTCCACCCAGGAGGAAGTCCCATGTCCTACATCTCTCTCTGTTGTTAAGGAAAAAAGCCTCCTTGAGGATACACAAGAAGATGAATTCTGCCTTCCAGATGATCTCTCTTCAGATGAAGAATATGAAATTGAAGAAAGCAGAGCTGCTCAGTTTAAAAAGTCAGGAAAGAAGCAAATTGATAACATTAAAAAGGCCTTCTCTAAAGAAAACATGCAGAAGACAAGACAGAATTTTGACAAGAAAGTAGACAGAATTCGGACTAGAATTGTGACTCCTGAGAGGAGAGAAAGGATCAGGCAGTCAGGAGAGAGACTGAGGCAGTCAGGAGAGAGACTAAGGCAATCGGGAGAGAAACTGAGGCAATCTTCTGGAGAAAGATTGAAGCAGTCTGGTGAAAGATTTAAGAAAACAATTTCTAAAGCAACTCCAACAAAAGAAACTTTCAAGATGCATCTCCATAAGAAAGGCAAAGAACGAACCACTGCAGAAGGCCAAGAAGGCATTCAGGATATGGGAGTGGATATTATTGGCAGGAGTGGGCCCGATGAACCCCTAAATGAGCTCTACACAGAAATGGCAGCTACCACCGAGAATGTACAAGGCAGAGAAGTATATCCTTCACAATCAGAAGAGGAAACTCAGATTCCTATGGAAAATATAGTTCTGCAGCCCCAAATAAAAGGAAGTAATGATGAATCCCTTTTGCTGGATTTAAAACAATCAGCATAAAGGGAACCAACCCACCTTTGATTGTGTCTGCTTTGTCAAACAATTCTAACTAGAAAAAAGTAATAATTTTTATTTTGAACATTATATAAGATAGATAAATGCTATTATTTCACTTAGTGTATTCCAGGCTATCAATTATGTTTTAATAAGCCAGGCGATTTAAAAATCTCATTTTATTGGAATTTTTCCCCCTTCAGTGAGGAATAAAATCCCAATGAATGATAAAGCTTTTTTTGTTGCTGTTGTTTAGATTATTGGATTTTGCTTTTCCCTTCACAAGTATGGAAACATCTTGAATTTCTTTTCTCTCTTGTGAGGGAGGGAAGAGTTTCAAAATAGGGAACATTTGATTAACTAAAAGAAACAAAAGAAATTGTTTAGTTGATGTGGTTATATGCAAATAAACTCTTGATTTTTGGCCCAATAGTAGCAACAGGAAAGTTATTGTGTAGTGAAAGCCACAACATTTGTATAAATTTTGCTCTAAAATGTGTCTGTTTGCACACTCAACTATTTAAACACTTGCATCAGTTATACTGTTGATACTATTGTCCCTGAAGTGGAACAGCCTCCTAACTCATAGGGACATTGTTTCTCCTAATACTATGGGAGTAAGCTTAGAGAATCTAGAAGATGCTAGTAAATTTAAATTTTGCTATCCCACCTTACTGCCTATTACAACTTTGTAATATAAATTACAAAACAAAAATAGAAAAAGTAACTGCTTAGCAGCCTCAGCTTTCCCTTCTAGTGCTCTCCAAATCCTGAGGATTTTCCTAGAGATATGGAATATGGACCTTCCTAGAGACATGGAATAATTCCTAACTTGCTGAGCTCATGCCCTAAACTGCCTGGGTTGTGCCCTAATCTTTTGTCTCCTCAGTATGTCCTTGAAAGTTTAATTCAGTTGGTACCCAGGCTAAAATAGGCTAAAATATTTACTATAGTGAAAGTGAGTATAAAGTATAAAAGTGAGGTCTAAAGGAGTTGAACACATTTTTGGTAAGGTTCAATTTTCAGTTTCTTAAATGCTCTTCTTCATCATGTCCCTTTGTTCTTGAAATGAAGGTGTCAAGGATAGGGGAAATCAACTCACCACATCCTCCAGTTTACCTAGTACCTCACTACATACGAAAACTGAAGTCCTGTATACGCTGTTCTGCTAGGTACTTAGCTATTAGATACTTCAGAAGCCAAGAGTAATTCAACAAAGTAACCTAGCACCACTAATTTCCTTATCTGTATCACTTCCCCAAGTATTGCCAATATTAGCAATACCTCCTTTGGACTCTGCCTCAGGGAAGGGACCCGCCCCCAGCACAGTTTCCTCCTGATCTAAAAACCCATTGAATTCTATTCAAATTCTAACCCTGGCTAAAGCTCAGGCCAGAGGCCAACCTGGGACTCCACCCACAGGTCCCTTCAGATGGTCCAAAGTCTCCCTATTAAAAGGGCCAAACTGGAGTCCACTCTTTGCAGAGGTCCCAAACATGGCATCCTTACACAGGCCATGTCAAGGATTTCTGTCCACTGGTGCCAGCCCTGGCCCTAGTGTCTTCTACCTTTCAACCTTACTTCCAATCCCCATAATAAACCTCTTTTATCAATCTAGGTTTTAAGGTCTGTAAATTTCTTTACAGAGGACTCTTGCACCACCACTAGACCTCATTTAACTTCCTATCCTTGCACCGAATCCAAAGGGTTTGCAGGGGAGCTCTATTTGACTCCCTGTACCCCGAATCTGCCACTAGACCTCAATTAAGCCTAATTTCATTTAGATACTCCTTATCTAGTTCTCATCAATATGACCAGAAATTCAGGGACAAATCAATAGACTTGGTATTTCATGGGCTAACCTGCTCTCCTCTCCTCCACCCTGATGATGCACAGATGATCAGAATGGAATCTTCTCCTGATGTCAATTGCCAGGAGTACCAGTCAATCACAAAGTGCCAATGGCAACAAAGTGAATATCAGCAAATTCCTGAAGATGTAAAGTATTGTGCCAGCCCTTTTGAAATCTCTCCAGAGTCTCAACCTAACTTGACTCCTAGAATGCTTGTGGTAATCATAGCTCTGAGCTTTTTCCATTCTTCTCTCCCTACCTTCCTACCTCTCTTTCTTTCTCCCTCCCTCCCTTTCTTCTTCTTTCTCTCTCTCTCATCCTCTCTCCTTCCTTCTTTTCCTTAATCCCTCTCTCCACCTCTTTCTCCCTTCCTCCCTCTTTCTCTCCCTATCTCCCTCCCTTCTTTCTTTCCTTCCTCCCTCCCTCCCTCCCTCCCTTCTTTTCTCTCTCAATCTCTCCCCCTCCCTCTCTCCCTCTCTCTCCTCCCTAAAGATTTGGAAAAATTCAGAAGGAAATTTGGTGCCCAAATATACATGTTTAAGGTGAAAGTACTTGGGTGTTTGATTTAGTATCAATTCCTCTTCTTTTCCTTGATAGACACAATCTTGATATTCCATATTTGCGAAATGCAGATGGTTGAAAACTAAAATATGTACAGAGTGAATAGTACTCTGAAAGAACACATTTTAAATAGTTCTACATTCAAAGAAGAATAACTTAAAAGACTTATATAAACATTTTTGAGACAATCAGTATTTACAAAATTATCATTATATATTAATCATAAACAGTTTGATATCTCTAATTTTAACCATTCATTTTAGTAATCAACATTAAACATGATAAATATTAAAATATATGTGTGGTGGTATAACCGTTCCAATAGCAAGTTACTATTGCTAGTTTCAAAGGAATTCTGTGGGAATATAAAACTATTATAGAGAGCAAATTAGGGGTTTTCTGCCCCATGCAAGAATTTACTTTATCAAAAAAATATATGTCAACCAATATGTTTATAGAACAAATTTTGTAAAGTGAATTTTCCCATTGCCTTACATTTTGTTAATCCATTAGAGACCTGTGCTTTTCTTAGCTGGGGAATTTTCTTCACCTTTCTAAATAAATCCTAGATAGTTACTCAAGGCACCTAGAGATGAAATAATTTTGCTCAAGATCATGCGGTTAGTTAGCAAATATCAAAAGTAATATGTGAACACAAGATCTCAGATCCTAGTCTCTACTACTCTTTCTCTCTATTTTCTATTCCAGTGTTCCACACATAGTAGACACATAATAAATGTTTATTGGCTGTTTGGTTTTCAGAGTGTGGTCAGGTGATTCCTAGGAATCCCTGAGATTCTTTTGAGGGGTCTTAAGGTCTAAACCTAATTTCATAATAGCAAGATGTTTTGTTTTTAACATAGTAAATATTAATATCTATGATCCACATAAACAAAAGTTTTTGAAGGAGTAGATTTTAAGAGTATAAAAATTTTTAGGCCAAAAAGTTTGAGAACTATCATTTTATTCTAATTTAGCTCTATGATCAGAAATGTTTCTTAATGGGAAGAAGGAAGGGAATAAGTATTATATAGCACCTACTATATATCAGACACTCTGCTAAGTGCTTTGGGATGAGGGTAGGGGGAGGTAAAGAAAAACTGACAAGGAAGGAGTTAAGATAATATTCAGGTTCTTGACATACATTATTACCTGCAGTTTGTAAAAGCCCCTTGGGATTAATCAATCTTCATAATCTCAGCCTCAAAGTCCCCCAAAGAAAGGGTCAGAAGATGTCACAGAGAACACGGACTTCTTTTCATCTTTGCTACCTTAATTAGAAGCTTGATGCTGTCCTTCCATCCATCATTCCTAACTAGGATGAGAAGTCTCAAAGCTCAGAGTTATTTATTAGTATGCTCCAACTTCAACAACTATTTTATAAGTAATCCTCCCTTGTCCTGTGCTTATTAAGAAAACTTCATAAGGAAGCAGTCTGGGAGAGGGTGCCTGTAAACTCTCAATTATTTCTTGAGAAAAGATAAACATTTTGATTTGTTCTTCTGCCTATCAACTTAGAAACTATAGGTGCTTTCCCCTAAATTTCCCTAATTCCCCTAAATTCCTAAAAAAGGTAATTGTGAGCATTTAGAAAGCATTTTTCCTTCAACAATTTCTTTTAACACACTATTGACTTCAGTTAAAAGCAAACAGTGTAACATTCTATAACATATCATATTATATGTACTGCTTCTGCTCACAGGATGAATATAACCTCTAGGGGCTAAGTTGCTAAGTTTAGAAAGGGTGTCAACCTGCCTTGTTAGAGGTAGTTTCCTTCTCTGGGAGGTCCCTGTTAGAACAATACCTGGCACTGTGTAGTAGACATTTCATAAGGTGCTTGGTTCTTTTCTTCCTATACCAATGAACTTATAGGTCTGGTTTCTCTCCATATAATTAATTGTCACCTGAAAAAAGATCTAAAGAAATGAGATGGGTAACAGATCGAAAATATGAGGAACTAGAGAGAGCAGACTTCTGTGGGATATCAACTCTGCAGGGCTCCTGGGAAATGAAAAGAAAAGAGATCCATGACAGAAGCCACAAGGAAGAAGAATCATTAAATTATCAGTCTGAAGTTGGATGGCACCTTAGAGAGTCTAAAATGCTCTTTTTATAAAGGCTAAATGACTTCTTTAAGTTACAGCTAGAGAGTGGCTCCAAATTAAACTTCAACATTTTGCCTAAGGTCTATAATAGAAATATGAGTAAAAAGTTTCAATGTCAGCAATGTTCAGGGACATGAGGCAATCATATCTTAGTATAGCCATTATTGTAGCAACTATTGCATTGATTGCAATGAATCATTTAATAAGCATTTTTGAATCATCTCATATATCTACCATGACACTCCTGGGTTAAAAAAGGCAAAAATTAAATAGTCGCTTTCCTTAAGGTGTTTCCCTTCTATTGGAAGATATATATGTATGTATATGTACACACTCACACACACACACACATAACATACATAATAAATACAAGGTAACAGCAGAAAGCACTAGCAGTTGAGGGAATTAGGGAGGGCTTCCTTTAGGAGGTAGCTTTTAAGTTCACTTTTGAAATAAAAGATTATAATAGGCATAGATGGGAGTACATTTTGTGAATGGAGAAAAGGGAGTGGAAGGAAGGAAGGAGGAAAGAAAGAAGGAAGGAAAAGATGGAAGGAAGAAAAAAAGAAGGGAGGTAAAGAAGGAAGGGAGAAGAAGGAAGGAAACAGGGAAGAAAGGAGGGAGACTAGGAAGAAAGGAGAGGAGAGAGGAAAGGAAGGGAGGAAAGAAAGGAAAAAAGAACAGGGGGAGAAAGGGAAGAAAGAATGAAGAGGAGGAAGGAAAGGAGGGAATGAGAACAGAGAGAGGTATGGAAGAGAGATGGAAGGAAGGAAGTATGAAAAGAGGAAAGAAGGAAGGAGGGAGGAAAGGAGAAATGAGGGCAGTAAGAAAGAGGGAGAGAATAAAGGAGAGAAGGAGGGAAGAAAAGAGAAGGAGGAAGGAAGGAAAAAGATAAAAGGGAAGGAAGGAAAAAGGAAAGAAAAGGAGAGAAGAAAGGGGAAAAGGAGGGGAGGTAGGAAAAGAAAAAAAGGAGGGAAGGAGAAAGAGAAGAAAAAAGGGAAAGAAGGAGAGAAGAAAGAAGGGAGAGAAGGAAGGAAAGAAGAAGGAAGAAAGAGAGGGAAGGAAAAAAAGAGGAAAGGAAAGAAATAAGCATTTATTAAACACCTACTCTATACCAGGCACTGTGCTAAGCACTTTACAAATATTATAAGATTTTTTTTCTCTTCACCACAATTATCGGAGGTAGGTACTATTTTTACCTCCATTTTACAAATGAAGAAACTGAGGCAGATAGATATTAAGTTTCTTGTTGAGGGTCACAGAGCTATAAAGTGTCTGGTGTCAAATTTGAATTCAGGTCATTTTGAACCCAAGCTCAGCATTCTGTACACTTGGCTGCTGAGCTGTTTCATTAAGAAAAAGCAGGGGAGAGGGGAGGAATGGAATGCTGTGTGTGAGGGACAGAAAGAAGGCTGGATTAGCTGGACTGTTGCATTTATAAAGGGAAGTAATGTATAATAAACTTGGAAAGGCAGAGAAGTTGATACCAGGGTATGAAGGGTTTTAAATGTCACACAGAAAACTTCCTGTTTTGTCTTAGAGATGACAGGAAGTCACTGATGTTTATTGAACTGGGAATGGCCATTGGTTAACCTCTTGCTTTGGGAATATCATTTGGCAGCTTTGGGGGGGATGAATTGGAGAGAGAAGAAGCTTGAGGCAAGGGAACCAGTTAGGAGATATTGGAATTGTCCACATGATGGAGATCTGCACTAGTGTGATTGCCACATAAGAAGAGAGAAAACAGATGTCCTGAAGGTAGAATCGATAAGACTTGGCAAATGATTGAATGTGTAGAATGAGAATTCCTCCTGCCATTACTGCATATAGTTAAAGATTGATTCATTTGCACTCATCTTCCTTTTTCACTGCTTGCAATAAATCTTTCATGAAAGATGGTCATACTACTCCAAGGCATTTTCCTCAGATTGTTACACAGTGGTGATTTTTTCATGTTTGCTGTATTTTGAATATAATGAACATTCTAACATCATAACTAATACATTATTGTGTATCTATGGTTTTCCAGGAAAATTAATCTTTCTGGAACTATTTTATAAATCTGAAAAATAATTAAAAATTTTTTTTCATTCTTACCCAAAGTTCAAAAAAATGATTCTTTTGAAGGGTTTTCATTATTCAATAGAAAAAAAACCAACCTTTTAATCAACCAATCAACAAACATTTAATAAACACTATTATTTTCCAGGCATTGTGCAAGGGATAAAAAGGCAAAATAAAATATTTCTACTCTCAAGGACTTTACTACTCCCAGGTGAGTATATCACAGAAGTCTAGTCAAAGAAGATACATTTGGGCTTGATGATGTGGAAAAGAGGAGCCTGGTTCTTCATCACTTAACATGTGAAGATATTTGATAACTCTTTCCTATCCCTCTATCATATGGTCTTTTGTGGTTGTTCAATCATTTTTCAGGTCTCAGACACTAGCTGTGTGACCCTCAGCAAATCATTTGCCCTCTGTTTACAAATCCTGAAGATCTGAGCCCAGGAGTGGTTCAACTTGGCAGTTGAGACATGAAATCTTCCACACAAAGAATATGATTATTGGCTATGTTACATTCAGAAGTGAAGTTGTTGCAATCCACTTTCATTTCTATCTTATTAATACTGAACAGATATTCATATTTGCCTCAGACATGTAGTAATGGAGCAGCTCACAAAATCCAAATCTTCTGACAGCCAAGCATGGTTCTTCAGTCCCTTGAAGTTCAGGATAATCCTGTTGGTTATCAGTTTCTCCTGAACAGTGTACTTTCAGGAAGCACTTTTTGCCAGAAAGTTAATACCAGCTACAATGTAAAAATCTTGAGTCATTTTTCCTTATTCATTTTGATCTACTTAGCCTGGTTTTTTTTCTTCTACGTTTTCCTGATATGTCTGGACAGAAATAGAAAGTATGATGATAAATTGTCCTGGGCATTTAACATAAAAGTAGTAGCTAAGGGTCATTCTAATGTTGTACTATGGGGAAATTATTAGAAAAAAAAAGGCACCATAGTTCATGATATAGATGTCTGGGATGCTTGCTCTTTTTGGTCTGACTGAGGCTCACCACATAGAAAACACTGGGAAATTCAAAGAAAAAAAAAAACACCCAGGAGATCTGGAAAGATGAAGACAGAGAGAACACCTGACCTTGAAACCTCTAGTGATCAACATGGTTGCAGAAGTATTAAATTGAACAACTCTCACCTAGCTTGCTGGACAAGGGTAGAGTGGTTGTGGTTATTTCTTATAAGGTTCCACCAGTGTGGTTATTTTTACTAGTTAGCCAGAAAACACAATTAATCCAAATCAAAGGCATTTAATGAAATACCACTGGAAGGAAAGTGGCAACACGGTTATGCTCTTCCACAAATACACATTCCATTAATGGGAAGTGTGCTTTTTAATGTATGAAGTTTTGAAAGTCACACATTGTGAAATGTTTTCCTGAAAAGACATTTGGGTGTGATAAAAAATCCATGCTTCAAAGAGTAGGTAGGAAAGTTGAGATTTCAGGCCTTTCTAGGAATTATGAGGTACTACTGTGACCCCAGTTGGAGTTTTCTTGGCAAAGATACTGGAATAATTTGCAATTTCCTTCTCCAGCTCATTTTACACGTAAGAAAACAGTGGCAAACAGGGTGAAATGACTTGGCCAGAGTCACACTGCTGGTAAGTGTTTGAGACTGGATTTGAACTCAGGAATATGAGTCTTCATGACTCCAGACCTACCACTCTATCCACTATACCACCTAGTTATCCTGCTAGGGATTTGCTTTTTTTCTTCTACCAGCATGGGAGTCTGGGGGGAGAGAATTATATATGAAAGATTAAGAAAGATTTTATCATATGGGTCTTCCCACCTCTATCATTTATGACCTGTATGACTCTGAGAAATATTATCTTAAAATAATGTAGTTATCAATATACAATATATGTATATATGAAAAAATGCAGAAGATATAGGAAAATAGGTATACTAGGGTTAGCTAGGTGGTACAGTGGATAGAATACCAGGCCTTAATCAGGAAGAAATTAGTTCAAATCCTGCCTTAAACACTTAGATGTGTGACCCTGGGCAATCCACTCCACTCAATTTTTCTAAGTTTTCTTCTTTATAAAATGAGCTGGAGATTGAAATGGCAAGTATCTTTCCCAAGAA